>NC_141153.1:21499583-21654166 GCF_053477565.2 Lygodium microphyllum
CGAATGTGATTAGAGCTATTGTTTGGCCCGATGCCACCATAGGAGGGAATATTCAAAAGGAGTGAATATTCCTATAAAGGATAATGTCATCATCCTAGTTGTAGGTGTGTACACTATATCGGTAATAATTCTAAGTTGTCTAATTACTAGACTTGAAAAGACTTTGGGGTTAGTAAGCCAAACTTAGGGGAGGGGTGGTCTTTGCACTCGGTGGTAATAATTTTGATAGGGTAATAAGCCAAACTTGGGAGACAAATTGATGCCAAAAATAATCTCATTGATTTACATATTCATAATCCATGGTAGTTTTCATAACCTACCAATCATAGTTAAGACTAGTCATAACAAGGTGCAAATATTTCTTTTAATATTGAAGCCAAGTAATTCACTTACTACAAATTTTTTAGCATAAAATCTAATTTTCTTATGTTGATCCCATTGTATGATTCCTATCTTTGTATAAAATTCCATCAAATTGGCATTAGGTGCTAATCAAGAGAACCATATATAGTTCATTGTACAATTACACACAATCCTCTATTCTGACAAGTAATAGTCCATCAATATGAATAAGTTAGATTTCCTAGGCTACTAGGCTTAGGTCTCTTCTCCTTGTATTAATTCTACTATTTACAATTCCAAGACTTCTTCCTAAGACGATTTAAAGGATGGTCATTACCTCTTAATGTCTTCATAGATGCAATCGGGTATAACTTCTCATGGAAACCTTTGACCCCTACCTAAGTCTTAGCATTACTCCATAGGGAGTAGTTATATCTATTGAAAGAAATCCATGTATCCGGTGTATGCATGTGTATATGAACACACTCAATAAGGTGGAGCTATGGTTAGGTCTATCTAAAATTGAGTGTGAGAGTGATGTACTATAGAGTGAGTGTGTGTTGTACTTGCAACCTTGGATAATGTGAGCTATCGAGAGTCTCTCTCTCTCTCCTCAATTAGTTTACATGGTATCAAAACCTCATCCTTCGGGCTTTGAGGTTATGGTTGCATCAATCTTTTTTACATATGCAATTTGAATGAGAAGAAGCAAAACCATGGAGTTTCCAACATTCAATACTATTGTTGGTTTGTGAAAATAAGTGCTTAACAAGAAGGTTGCTACACTAAAGTTCATGAACTCAACTTAGTGGGGGGAGTATTAAGATATATTATTATTTATATACGCAAATGATTAATTCTTAAAGGTGTTTGAAATCTTTCTAAAGATTGTGGTATGGACGTGCATAAAAGTTATGATATTGTTGGTTTTTGGATGCTCACATTGGTTAAGAAATGGTTGTCATTAAAAGAGATGGACATATGTCTGATTGGACAATGATTTTCTATTGGAAATTAGCATGTATGGATCTTTGAATAGATAGCTTGCTTTGAAAAGAATAGGAAGATGGTTTGTGGTGAGGACCATGAGTTAGTCAAGAAGTGTGGGGTCTTCTATGAGGCATTTATAGAGCTACAATTGAAGAATGACTAATGTTATAAACTTTCATTAGAGGTTTGTGAAAATTATAAATTGATAAGGCTTAAAATTCGATAGAAGGGATTGTGTTTGTTGCAATTGATAGGAAGAGAAATACATCTCAAAAGAATATAGAAGTGTAAGTTGATGTCTTGATGTTTGCAAAGCAAACATACATGAGATGAAGGTGTTAGCAAGATTGTGACTATGGCACAACACTCTAGGAGTGGCACATCAAGATGGCGTGATTTTAATGAAAATAGATAAAAGATTGTCATGGGAAAGATACTGACATGTGTGTGTAGAGAACTCAACCATTAGCAGGGTAGGCAGGCTCCATTGATACCACAAGACTATGATAGAAGCAAGGGCTTGAGCATCAAGAGGTCACAATCCATTTTGGAGGAGGATGACATTGAATAAGAAAGGAGATGAAACAATAGGTAAGAGAGAGTTTGATAAGCCAGTAGTATTGTGCTAAAGACCTGAATTAGGACAACAACAATATTCATTGGTAGCATTGATGGATAGAAGATGGACTACATACTACAAGCTACAAAACTAGTAAGATATCGAGACGTGAAAAGTGGCACTATTCTAGCTATAGAAAGGATTTGGTTTCTATTTGTGGTAGATCAACAAAGAAACATTGCTCATGAAGAAGGAGCAAGTGGGTTAGTGCAAACTTTGAAGTGCCATCAGGCAACCCAAGGGGAGAAGCAAGCCCTTCTTCTTAGTATCCCTTCATGGACCTTCAAAACATCAGAAGAACACAATGTAGCATCTAATAAAAAACGACACTAACAATAACAAGAGTTTTGGTGGTTTTAGACCACAAATGGTATAGTTGATGTAGCATAGGTGGAAGTGAAGGTTTGAAACAAGCGCACAAGTAAGTAGACACATCAAATGTAAGGACCTACAACCAACTCTCCAACAAGTGGGAAGAGAAGGAGAGGGTTTGTGGGTTGTAGTCCTTTGGTTGAGTTGATTGGCTTCAAATTTTCCTTGAAGATTGAAGGATTTGAGAAAGAATATAAATGATAGAGAGAATAGAAAGCAAAAAGAAGAAACGAGATATCTTATAACAAGAATGCAAAGAACAAAATTAGAAACATGGAGTCTTTTTTTATAGATGAGATGAAACCCTATCTTAAAAGTGTTAAGGTATTCACATAAGCAAATCTTTACTATGAATTATAGTCAAAATCATGGATATATTTGATTTTGATGTATTGGATGATGATATGGATGTGTTTGATTTGCTACAATATGTCTTTGTTGATGATGACAAGTGTTATGATGACCCATATTGGCTTGATAGTGATCATGAGCCTATGATAGGTGCATGGGATAATGCACTTCTATTGATGAAGGAATAAATTTTGGAAGTGCGACTTCAACCTCTCTAAGCATTAAAGGCAAGTGGCTTAGAGATCAATTGGGAGATCACTACAAATTTTAAATTCAAAATCACAAAAGGTTTTGATATTTTGTTTGATTGAGATGCATATGATAGTGAAAGTGTTTGCAATCTAGATGATGGTCATGATTTGAACAATATGGATGTACATGGAAACATAGATGTGTTTTTTGAATGTGACAAAGAAGATGTGTTGCGTAATGATATTCCTCAAAATGCATCAAGAAATGTTAAAACACAAGGCACTGATAATGTACCTCGTGATGAAAAGACAAAGAGAAAAATGGAGATTCATAGGGTGGAGGAAGAGCTAGTAATGCTCTTAATTTATTGGCTTGAGAGCAAGCCCAAAACTTTATTTGGTGAGAATCAAACTAACTGTATTATACTTGAGAAAAGACTCTTGATAGGGGGAATACCCTCGACCTTTGGTGGTGGAATCACATCTACATTGAAACCCCCTAGTTTACCATTTATTTGATGTATCACTTGTATACAATCTCTTGCTATCAAGAAGATCTATGTATCTCTTATACCACATTGTATCACTTTGCCTTGTACATGAGGTTGAGTGTAAAGGTATAGGGTATGGGAGGACAAAAACATTTATCAATAAGGATACATGTATTTTGGAGGGATGTTAAAACTATAGAAATTCATGTAATTCATGGGTGTGTGTGTATATGAATACACTCAATAAAGTAGAGCTAGGGTTAGGTCTATTTAAAAGTAAGCGTGAGAGTGATATACGGTAGAGAGAGTGTGTGTTGTACTTGCAACCTTGGATAATGTGAGCTATGGAGTTTGTATGTGTGTGTGTGTGTGTCCCCCATTCCTTGATTTGTTTACAATATCTATGTAAGAATTTAAGTGTAAGAGTTGAGATCACATATCTACAATCAATACTATAAAAATTAAGAAATATATTTTTAATGAGATTACTCTGGTAATGCATTTGGATGCACATCTCCACTAGCTAACACATATGTTTTGCTTCAATAAATATGCAACCAAAATCAAGACAAATGAGGTCAATATTAAGAAGACATCAAGGGGTCTTAATGATAGTGGGCCTTTTATTTCACGTATGGGTGGCACTCAGCAGGAGGTAAACTTCATTCATATAAAAAGAGAGATGAGCATATGGGTTACATGCATGCGCTATCAAAGAGGACACACGTTTTTATACCTCTATAGAGACAAGAATGTAGAATTTAGGAGAGGCATTTGATAGATCTACAATCCTTGTACATTACTTGAAGTGGATATAAGATTTTGTGGTATGTAAGATAATATTCAATGTGATTTGTAATCACATATTTTAAGATGCTTTGCTTACTATGACAAAAGAGGACTTTGTTTTTCTTGACTATAATAAAATCTACACAAAGTGTATAGATAAAGTTAATAGTAGTATTGAAGCTATGATTAAAAGAAATGTACTAGAATTTTTGCTAATGGATGGGTGCAAAACAACATTAGATAGATGGATTAGTTGTTTAAAAAGAAAACCTTTAATCAATATCATGTGCACTTTTTCTCAAGTTACATTTCTTAAGGTAATTGATACATCCCTCAAGGAGAAAACATCTAGATAGTTGATTAAACTATATCAAAGAGCCATTATTCATATGGGATGGCCTAAAAATATCACTACTATTGTCATTGGTAATGCTTTGAACTTTAAAGGAGCTAATGATTTGATAATGGAGAAATATCCTAAAGTCACATAGATACGTTGCACTACTCACACTTTAAATTTATTGCCAAGGACATTGGTAAACTTCAATTTATCAAAGAAACCCTCGTGAATTCAAATCATATTGTTAAGTTCATAAAGGAGCACCAATTTGCATTTGCTCTCTTTAAAGCTTACTTTTCTTTGAAGATGTTGTAAATCTTTTGTGTTATGTGATTTGCCATGGTACACTATGTGCTAAGTATATTGATTTTTGTGTGACCGATGCTTCAAGAGATAGTGGCTAATAAGTGATGAGAGCTATGGTTGGAGAAATACCCTTGTTATTGAGTAGACTTTGATAAGCATGTTTATATTGTGCAACTAGTCACCTTTTGGTGCAATGTAGAAAAAGTGGTTGGCATTTTGAAGCCCATTGTAGATTTACTTTACTTTGTATACATTGATAAAATTGTTATTGGCATGGTGTATTAGCACATGTCTAAAGCTATTAAAATAGTGAGATAATATAATGGAATTATAGTAATAAAGAAAAGCTAAATAGTATTGCTTGCAAATCAGTAATGGCAACAACTTCATACACAGCTACACAAAGTTGCTTTTATTTTGAATTCTAAGTATCAATTATATAATCAAGTGCTAAACAATCAAGTGATGAGTATTTTTAAGAAAACATGCTCACAATTGTTACCATTGGATCCAAAAAGGATCCATTTACCAATGTGTGGCATGTGTAAAAAAAAGTGAAATGTGGACCATTTGGTGGAAGGAGTATGATAGAAAGATTGTTGTGTTAGAACACATTGATACTAGAGTGCTATCAATTGTATCTTTTAATGGTAGTTGCAAGCATAACTAGTTTACTTTTGACTTTATTGATATCAAGAAACATAATCACTTGAATCCAATCCATGCAGCTAATTTGATGTATGTGTTTTGTAGCATGCAATGAATGCATATGCTCTCAAATTTTCCCCTTAACTATACGTGTTTTGATTCTTGTGCTCTTTATGGTAGGCAGATTTGTAGATTGCATAAGAAATTTGGCATTACGCGCATGGGTGAGCATCTAGCTCTTGTTCATTCTGATGTTTGTGGATCTATGCCCTATAAGTCTTTAGGTGGTGCGAAGTGCTATGTTATTTTCATTGATGTTACTCGCATAAGATTTGGGCATACCCCATAAAGCAAAAATCAGAAGTCTTGGCTACATTTTAGTGTTGGCTTGTTCTTGTTGAGAATGGTCTAGGTATAGACTGAAATGCCTATGATGTGACAATGGGGGAGAGTATGCATCTAAAGCCTTTAATCAGTTTTATGATGAGAGGGGTATTAAGCATTAGTTGACCACCCCATACACCCTATCCAAGAATGGTATGATTGAGCACATTAATAGGGTAATTCAGGAGTGAGTCCGTAGCTAGGTAAACTTACCGCAATACTTTTGGGCTGAGGTAGCTACTACTATTATACATTTGGTTAATCAATCTCCATGTACTACTCTTGACTATTAGGTTGTAGAGGAGGTATAGCATGGAAAACCTTCATCATATCCTCCTTTGCCTATCTTTGGTTGTGAAGCTTTTTGCCATGTGCCTAAGGACATGCACAAAAAGTTGGATTCTAAGTTTGTGAAACACATCTTTTTTGGTTATGGGGATATAGGTGAGATGGGCTATCACCTACAGGATCCATAGGCTTAGAAGGTCATTCATAGCCATAATGTTGTTTTTCATGAGGAGAAAATGTATAAGTAGCTTGATTAGGTCATTGAGGTATGCAAGGTGATATTTTAGGTGGAGCCTCCTAAAAGGTGAGAAGGATTGAAGCTTGCATGGGAGAGCTATGGTGCGAGAGCAAGAGCAAGAGAGAGAGAGAGAGAGAGTCACAATGTGGGAACTCCAACAGTCACAATGTGTGACCAGCCTTCCATTTATTCATATGTCACTAAAAGAATAAAGAATAAAGTGTTGGTGACGGGCACTCGCCACCTATAGTGTGTAGGTGCGGGTATTGTCAATGTAGTAATACATGGGCGACTAGACGGAGGTGCCTTTACCCCCAACAACCTCCCACTTAAAGGTAAATCTACCCCAATGAGGAGTGAAAAAGAAAAAGAAAAGATAGTACAACATCTACACATGTACAATAGGATGAGGAAAGACGTCATCTCATCCCATTCCCATCAATCTCTTGAGGAAGGCAAAGCACTCCGTAGAGAGGCTTTTGGTTTGCAAATCTGTAGGATTTTGGCCAGTCAAGATCTTGACAAGGTCAATAGACTTATCCTCAACGACCCCACGTATGAAGTGATACCTCACCTCAATGTGTTTCTTCTTCGCATGGAAGACCGAATTCTTGGCTAACTGAATAGCACTCATAGAATCTGAATGCAGTGTAGCGATAACATCAATACCAAGGTCATGAACCAAACGGCTTAACCATATGGTCTCCTTGCAAGCCTTAGTGGTTGCTGCAACATACTCGAACTCAATGGAGGAAAATCCGTACACTTCTGCACCTTGGACATCCAAGAGAGAGCACCTCTAGCATAAGCGAACACATAGCTAGAAGTGGACTTTCTACTATCTACATGTCCTACATAATTAGAGTCACTATACCTCATGACTCCTGTATCTTGGCTGCCATAGCATATGCACATATCTGCAATGCCCTTCTGGTACCTCATGATATCCTTCATGGCATCCCAATGCTTCTTGCTAGGTGTAGCCATATAGTGTGCCACAACACCAACTACAAAGACAATATCTGGATGAGTGGCTATCATGGCATACATAAGACTGCCCACTACGGATGCATAGGGAATCTTGGCCATCTCGACCCTCTGCTCATTTTTCTATGGACAATTGACCTATGATACCTTCACATAAGAAGGAAATGGATAGCCAATAGGCTTCACGTCTTGCCATGTGGAAGCGCTCAAGGACTTTATGAATGTACTCCCTTTGTGACAACAAGTAGAGGAGTCCTTGATGTTTGTCATGTCTAATGCGTATACGAAGTATGTGAGAGGCTTGTCCTAGATCCTTCATCTCAAAGCTCTTCTTGAGCTAAGCCTTAAGAGCATTTAGCTCATCATGAGCTTTTCTTGCTAATAGCATATCGTCCACATAGAGTACCAAAATAAGCAAAGATCCATCACGGGCTTTCTTCGTGTATAAGCACTGATCCATATCACTGTGGCTATCGTCTTGTGACAGCATAAAAGCATCGAACTTATGGTACCATTCCCTAGGTGTTTGCTTTAATCCATAAAGACTTTTCTTCAACTTGCATAGTAGGTGCTCCCTGCTAGGCTTTGCAAAGCCCTTAGGCTGCTCCATGTAAATCTCATCATGAAAATTCCCATGTAAAAATGTTGTCTTAACATCCATTTGATACAAGTCCAAGTCAAGTTGTGCGACTAAGGGCAAAACCAAGTAGAGGGTGTTCGTCTTAACCATATGAGAAAAAACTTCATCAAATTCAACTCCGTGCTTCTGTTTAAAACCCTTAGCAACAAGTCTTGCCTTATAAGTCACCTTAGGGTGTCTAGGGATACTCTTTAATTTGTACACCCATTTGCATGGCAAAGCCTTCTTGACACTAGGCAAGGAAACTATAGGCCCAAGTCTCATTTTTATACAAGGAGTCTATCTCAGACTACATAGCCCTCTCCTAGGAGTGACTGTCACCCTTGCGTATAGCCTCATCATAAGTGAAAGACTCTCCCGCATCTGTAACCTAGACATTATGCATTGAGGGTTGAAACTTGTCAGGGGGGCATCTATCTCTAGTAGAATGCCACAGTGTAGGCTCTATTGTTAGCCCAAAATTTTATCCAATATCTTGCTCATGAGTACCTACTGCTACTGCAAGCTGTCTAGTTGACTGTACAGGAGTTTGTGGCTCCTCTTGAAATATAACCCTGCGTATCTCCACTATCTTCTCAGGTTGCCTATGCATCTTGTCTTCATGGAAGACTATATCATGGATGTAGATGACTTTCTGCTCCTACGGATCCCATAAATAGTAATCCATCTCTCCTGCATCTCCATAGCCAAGGAATATGCATTTAACACTCTAAGGATCCAGCTTGTTACGTTTGTCCTTGGAATATGTATTAATAGATACCTCACATCCAAAGACATGTAAATGCGCACAAGAGGGAGGCTTTCCTGTCCATACCTCCTTTGCAACCTTGAAATCAATGTCACTACAGGGTGATCTATTAATGATATGCATGGCAGTCGTAACTACCTCAGCCCAAAAGTACTGGGGCAGGCCTGGATGGCTAAGGATATTGCAAACCCTCTCCTGGATGGTCCTATTCATCCACTCAACCCTACCATTTTGGGGAGGGTTTTAGGGGGTGGTCAACTGATGCTTAATACCCCTCTCATCACATAAGTGCTCAAAATCACGTGAGACATGCTCACCCCCATTATGTGTCCTTAGGCATTTCAGCCTATGCCTAGATTGGTTTTCTGCCAAAGCAAGCCATCTTTGGAAAACTGCCAATACATTTCTTCTTTATGGGATAAGCCCATAGTTTACGTGAAAAATCATCTATGAAAGTAACAAAATACTTCACACCACCCATAGATTGGCAAGGCATGGGCCCGCAGACATCAAAATGAACCAAAGCCAAGGGCTCACTCATGCATGACACACCAGAATTCTTATGCATATACCTAGTTTGCCTGCCATAAAGACAATGATCACAAGAATCCAAATGAGAATAGTCAAGGGGTAGTAAGTACTGCAAACCAGAAAGAAATTTCATTCCCTTAATGGACATGTGCCCCAAATGGGCATGCTAAAGAGATTTATGAGGTAAAGACCCCATAGACAAAGCATGATCAACTGTAGATCTAGAAACAACTAAGGGGTAGAGGCTGCCAACCTTGGCACCTCTCGCAAGAAAAATCCTGCCACGAGTAATCTTCCATGCAAAGTCTCCAAAAGATACATGATATCCTGCATCATCAAGCTATCCAATGGACATGAGATTGTGTGTCAATGCATGTACATGACATACATTGTGCATAAAAAAATTGCTGCTAGAAGGAAACTATAGCCTAACATCACCAATGCGAATAATCTCAAGAGACCTGTCATCACCCAAGCGCATAGAACCCAAAATAGAATGGTATGAATGGAACCACTCTCGGCAAGGTGTCACATGAAAGGATGCACATGAGTCCAAGAGCCAACACTGTGCATACATAGAGTATATCTTTGTCATCTGTGAAGCACTAGATGAAGCTGCTGCAAGGATATAATCCCCATCACTATCCTCGGGCTGCATAACATTTATCTCTTCAATTTTAACACTTGACTTAGTAGATACTATGCTGCGATCAGAAGACTTTTCCTGCACTTTCTCTTTCCGGGGTCTTTGCACCTTTCATGATGATGTGGCCTTTTTTTCCACAATGATGACAAGTCAGATTTGCATTTCTCCCACGAGACTTATTGCGTGACTTGCCACACAACTTGGACCAAGATTTCTACAAATCTCATCCACAGCCATTACCATGGTCATTCTTTGCATTTCCATCATGTTGGCCTCTAACTGTCAAAGCATGAGACACATGAGAGGCATCTAAATTCTTACAGTGGATCTCTTCCTATAGAAAAGAGCTCTCAACATCAGATAGCTTCAGAGTAGTGTGGTAGAAGCACATAAGGCAATGGGAAATACATCCCAAGACTCATTAAGAGTTCCAAGCAAGAGAAACAGAGTGACATCCTCTTTGAAATCAATGCCCTACAAAATCAAGTTCTTAAGAATAGCATGAAACTGGCTCAGATGAGTTGACATGGTCACATTCTCTTTCATGCAGAGATCCATAAGTTGTTTAACCCAATACATTTGACTTGTAGGACTTTACTTATCATAGAGATTCTTGATCTTATCCCAAAGTTGCCAAGCACTCTATGCTTCCTCAACCACATTGTAATGCACATGCATAGTGAGAGACAAGATGAAGGTGGACTTGCATAACTTATCAAGCTCCATCCATTCATCATTAGTCATAGTTCCAGGCTGCTCTCCACTCAACCTTAGTGGATTTATTTGCAATTTTTGCACGAATACCTGCCAGAATTGACTCCTCTAATAGAATTCATACCATCAAGCTTAGTGATGTTGAAGATAGCACTGCTAATGGAAGAAGATGCCATACTGCAAGCTGAAGTAGTGCAGATAGTTCAAAATTGCTTGTTGTAAACTATAGAAAATGACAAAAAAACCACGAAAACTAAGGCAAAATGGCTAGAAACGAGTATTTAATGATGTTACCAAGTACCATCAAAATTACATCAAACCAAGATGATTGAGCATAAACAATACATGACAGTCCGGAGATATATGCTTGTTGTAATTTATGACAACAATGTATAGTGAGAGCTAACAGTAGGCAAAACCTAATATTCAAAGTCAAATCACTGATTGTCAATGCAAAGTTACCATCAAGTGGGCATAAACATGCATGTAACAGTCAAACTGACATGAGCCAACACCCAAGCATGTCAGACAAAGTTCGTAAGTAAGTCGGTACACCCCGCAATCAACATGGCAAAATGTACATACCACTGCCAAGACCTAACACAAGTCGATGTTTGCTAAGAGAATACAAAACTAAATCAACCCAAGTACATCTACACGGACCAAGGTATATCAACCATACATCATCCACGAGGAGATCTCAGTGTCAAAGATCCAAAAGCTCAATATGCATAACCCATGCTCAATGTCTAATAAGCATACAAAGACGCTCCCACTAGCACAAAAGCCATAAGTGTCAAGCAAATAAGCTCAATTAAAGCATGTGAGAGCACAATGATGGAGTACCCAAGATCATACATCAGTAAGAGATCTAGAGCATATGAGCGGTCAAGTATCCAACGATAGCACCCAATGTCATGAAGACAATCCCAATCAATCTTTGATGAGCCAAAGCAAGACCAAAATAAGCTCTAGAATATCCAAAGTCAAGCCCAAACAAAGCTCCAATAGCATTCAAGTCCAAACAATGTAACTAGCATGCGTAGGTAACATAAGCATCAAGCATGTACCAATGGGTCATACATAGACCATAGGTATAACCTTTGTCACAAAGCATGCCAATGTAGACCAATGTCAAGTAAATAAAAACCAATACAGAACTCAAACAAGGCTCAAAATACGTTCTGGAACCATCCAAAGCATTTTCCAACCTTCATTTGCATCCCAATAGTCATATGAAACACCCAGAAAGCACCCGCGACCAATAGGCAAAGCATAAAGTGACTAAATAAGCTTCAGCCCTAGAGTGTACATCAGTGATTTTTTGTGTAAAACTGAGTATTTCAAGCCATAAATCAGCTCCAAATGATGGCCAATAAATAGGCATACATTCCCCTAACATTCGGGGAGCATTCTGGACCAACTGGGCATCAAATGTCAATGCCAACCAAGCATAAACATAAAGTGCTGATGTAACACTATTTATGGCTACCTATGAATTGTGGAAAGCAGTCATGGATTGAGGTCAATTAGTCCACAAATCAATGCCAATGATAAACCACCAATTCCCAGCATCAAGGGGGTGTTCCCAAGTGCCAAATGAAGTGTTTTTAAGCTGCCAACAAGGGAGGACTGAAGTAAAAAATGAATTTTTGTAGCTATTCAAGCTGGAACAAACATGGCTGATGTTGTTGGGTATGTTGTTGGTCCATGTGGCATTAATGGGGTGGAAGGGGGGACTCAAGTAGGCCTAAAGAAGGCCTACACAAAGCCTTGTCAAGCCTAATTAGGCAAGAGCCAAGATATGAAATGGGGCAGCTCCAATGGTTGGAGCTATGGCTGCCCCTTCCTATTGTACCTTGAAAAATGAAATAAACACTCAAAATAATGCTTCGATACCTCTAAAGGAATGCCTTGAGGGTGCCCAAATGGGCCAGGTAGGTGCTTGGGAAGTCAAGGAGTGATCGGAGCTCGAAGGAGTCATATATGGCTACCGGGAGAATGCACCAATGGTGTGGGGATTCAATGGGATGCTGATGGAGTCACAAACCAAGCTCAAATGCTCAAGCAACCATGCTCTAATACCAGTTGAAAGGTGAGAAGGATCGAAGCTTTTATAGGAGATCTATGGTAGGAGAGTAAGAGTAAGAGAGAGAGAGACTCACAATGTGAAAACTCCAATAGTCACAATGTGTGACCGGCCTTCCCTTTATTCATCTGTCACTAAAAGAATAAAGAATAAAGTGACAATTATAGGCGTCTGCCACCTGTAGTGTGTAGGTGCTAGTAGTGTCAGTGTAGTAATACATGGGTGGCTAGGCAGAGGTGCCTTTACCCCTAACACCTCCTATTGTGGTACAACCCACTAGATAGCTTGTAGTAATTGATGCTCCAGCAGTAGTGGCCTAGGACCAAGATGTTAGATAAGAGGTATAGGTCCCATAGTATATTTTGTGATGGTCTAGTAGAGATAGACGTTAGCATGATCAATTTGCATCCTCTATGGATTATCTTATGATGACAGATGCTAGTGAGTCTCTTACTTATTATGGGACTATGTACCCAGGTAATAGTCACTCTTGGGAGAGGGCTATGTAATCAAAGTAAGACTCACTATAGAAAAATCATATATGGGATTCAATTCCTTTGCTTAGTGAAAAACATGCTTTGCCATGCAAGTGAGTGTGTTGAAAGGGTTGAATTGACTTGTTTTTTTGGTGGTTTTTTATTGATTTGTGAATTGAATGGTTGATTTTGAGAGTTGAATGATTGATTTTGGATGCGTTGAAAGTGTTTTAGAGTGTGTTGGGATGAGTTAAGTAGGTTTAAGAAGGTCATGACGGTTTTTGGTTGAGATATGGTTCTAATAGGTTTTGCGATGCGTTTGTTTGGTTCTGTAGGGTTTGTTTTGCATATGTTTTGGTCTATTTTCTTTCTGTTTGAGAGGTTGAGATTGTGAATGAGTATTTTGATGAATAATTGAGAGTGCATTAGAAGGTTTTTGATGGTTTGAAGTGGTTTTGGTTTGAACTATATGAAAGAATGTTGGATCTAGAGCATGGCAGGAGCTATGGAGGTTGGAAGGTTATGGACAATGAGTAGACAACTATTATACAAGTGAATTATGGTCCAAGTTGGAAGCTTGGACTCATAAAGATAATCTTGTGTATTGGGCTGAAATGACAATGACAATGACACTAACTGAAAGAGGAAAGCATCATGATATTGTATTCATCATCATGAAAGTGATAGTCAAGTATAATGCTTTATAGAAGTTGGGTTGTTCCACTCTCCTCATTGTGCATATGGGATTCAAGATATCTCTTCCTGGAGCATACATCATTTGTTTATTTCTCAACAACTTCCCTCAAATGATAAGTCTCTACACTTGTCGGCTTCCCCCTCCCCCCCCTTACATGGTGACATGGCCCGGGAGACTAGCTCATAGGCAGTCAAATTAAAGCTTGAAACTTTACATCTTTGGCAAGGCTTTTTACAAAGAAAATCCACTAAGGAAAAAATAGAGATCCACTATGGGAAAAACATATGAAAGATACAATGAAAATTCTTTAGAACAATCTGTTAGAGTTGTTGATGGTAGCGGAAGCATCTTCTTCTTCTTCATTCATGAATTGGTTCTTCCTGGTGGTGATCATTCTGCATCTATTGTGCTCTTTTCTTGTGGAAACATTCACTGGTTTTATGGCCAATCTTGCCCTAGTAATGAAATATAATCTGATCCTTGTTGTTGTTGATGTTGAGTTTTCGACCATGGCCTTTTTCTCTATAAGTGCCCTTGGTGTACAAGAGACTATTGTTGGTGGTGTGTTCCTTTGTATCCTTACTTTTAACTTTGCTTTCTCCATCAAGTAGTGACTTCTCAATATCTTTAAGTGAGAGACTTGCAACATTACTTAGGGTGGACACAAGATTCTCATATGGATCCTTATTTACTCTTGCAAAAGCAATGCAACTATTACTTCATCTTCATCAATATTCTTCTTAAGAGTTGCAAGCTGGATTTTTAGGCTCTTGCACTTGTTAATGTGTATGTTCATGGAAGCACTATCTTTTATATCCATTTTATAAAACTACATGAGTAATTCTACTTTTGAATTCTTTTCTTGGGTACCAAGGATCCTGTCAAGTTCCTCCCAAGCATTTCTAGCATCTCTAATGCCAGAGATATGATGTAGCACATCATCACTTAGTCCCCAAGCAATGATGCCTAGTGCCTTGTTATTCATCTTCTTACATTCTTCGGTTTTTTTTGGAGCTACTGCAAGGATCCCACTTTTTGAATCTTCTTTCTTTCCATCTTTATCACCTTCATCATCTTTAAAGAGATTCTAGAGGTCTTTCCTCATGAGGTGGTACATGGTCTTTTTCTTCTTGGCATGGAAAGCTTCTCATTGAACTTTGCTATTTATTCGAGCTCTGCCATTTTTAATCAATAGTAAATTAGCCAGCAAAGGAGTTGTACTTCAATGTGTCAGGAGACACAAGATGATTAGTGTTTAACAACACTGCATGAGTATTAAAAAGATACTATCTTGGAGCTCAGTGTCAAATGTTGATACTTGATCTTCTTCTTACTTGCTGATTGTGTGACGCTATGCTGGAAATTAAGTGCTCAGTAAGACCAAAGTGGATTGAGACGAGTAAGAAAATGAAAGATTTTATGACTTTGAGGAAACTTGGCTATGGAGTCACTAGTTAGGGTTCTTATACTCGACCGATTTTTCTCAGATTTTAGCTCATACAGGAGATCATTTAGAGAATCCCCTGATTTGGAGAAATTTTAGAGATAGAGCTTTAGTTGCCCTATGGTAACGGTGGGTATCATGCTAGTGTAGGGAGGGCAGGCCATATGAATGTCAGTAGGCACAATTTCAGTAGCAAGCTCAAATTTCATCAATGTTGAGCTATAGCCAATGTAATGTCAGTATTTGAAGTGATAAAGAGTTACCCCAGGGAGTTAAGGGAGAGATCTCCAGAAGAGATCTTGAAGAGATATGCTATGATTTGAGAGATCTAGAAGCTCAAAGTCAGGTAGGTGCTATTTTGGCTATGGCTGCCCACAAGGTCAAGTGGAGATGGAAGTGAGAAATGGAATCATGAGCTGGATTTAAGCTGACCTGAGGTTAAGAGGGACTGAGTTATGCAATGCTCAGCTGAGCTCTGATACCATGAAAGAATATTGGATCTAGAGCATGGCAGGAACTATGGAGGTTAGAAGGTGAAGACTAAATTCATGTTGACATGGATAATGAGCAGACACCTATTACATAAGTGAATTAGGTTCCAAGATGGAAGCTTGGACTCATAAAAATTGGATCTAGAGCATGGCAGGAACTATGGAGGCTAGAAGGTGAAGACTAAATTCATGTTGACATGGATAATGAGCAGACAACTATTACATAAGTGAATTAGGTTCCAAGATGGAATCTTGGACTCATAAAGACAATCTGGTGTATTGGACTGACAATGACAATGACAGTAGCTGAAAGAGGAAAGTATCATGATATTGTATGCATCATCATGAAAGTGATATAGAAGGTTGTTCCAATCTCCTCATTGTGCATATGGGATTCAAGACATCTCTTCCTCGAGCATATATCATTTGTCTATTTCTCAACACTATATGGTTTTTATGCCTCTTGTAGACCTTCTGTAGTATTCTATATAGAGCTTTTGTATATGGTTTGTAAGCCTTTGTTTGCTTCTGTATGTGTTTTGTTGGATGGATGTTTAGCTCATGGAATGTTTTACAATCTAGAGGAATATAAGCTCGAAATAGCTTAAAGAAAAGTAGAAGAAGGAAGCCACTTTCCATAGGAAGTTTATCCCTCAATGGTAGAAACATATCACCATCTTGATGTGGGTTCTATGTGACAGACTAATCTCATTATCTTTTGAAGCTATAGAAAGTTATATTAATATAGCCAATTAATTGAAGAGCAAAGCAAAAATAGAGATGATTACCCATGGAGATTTGGCCTTTATTGAAGAATTTTTAGACATCATCAAGTGGAAGATTTTGAAGAAGCTTCAGGAGTTGTGGTCTATTGAGGTTCACAAGAATAAGAAGGAAAAGAGTTGGGACTTGTTCATGGATGCCCAATAGCAAGATATGTGGGATGCTTGGTGTATTGAGAACCTTTTATTTGTCCAATTGATAACCCACCAGAAGCTAGTAGATAGAGTGTTCTTCACAACCTATGCTATTGAAACCCTCGAAAGTTGGTATTATAAGGACAATGGCACTATGAGGATCCTCATAAGAATGAATTTTGATACCTTCAGAACTGAATATCTTCCCTTCTACCATGGAATGAAAGCCAAATTCAGAGACATTGAAAAGAAGGAAGTAGGAAAAATGTTGGCAAGAGAGTCCTTCAAAGATTGAAACCCTTATGATTCCCTTTTGTTTGAGTACAGATAAACTAGATGGAGCCAACTCCCTGATGAATGACACAATCAAGAGTCAAGCACTAGAAAAAATCCAAAGGTACATGAGAAGAGAGAAGGCAAAAATCAAAGTTGAAAACAAGCTAGTAGTAGCATAATTTTCCTTTGACACCCTTATTATGGCACTCTTCACAAAAGGCCCAATGGTAAATTAAGGTTCCCTTTCTAACCAATTTTATCCTGGAAATGTTGATGACATGCCAGCAAATGTAGTACCATTACACATCTTTAAAGGTGAAGATAATGAAGACCCTAATATTCATGTAGCAAAGTTTATGGTACCATGTGTGGTTAATAATGCCAAAACCCACAAGCATTGGTTGGAAATATTCCCTGCCACTTTTAAAGATGCAACATTTCAGTGGTATGAAAGATGGCAAGCCAAAACTTTTGGCACATGGGATGAGCCTTTCTCATCAAATTGAGGTGTGAAGGTTTTGAAGAGCAAATGCGAGAGAAGTTCATGAACTTAAGTTAGTCCTCTAGTAAATGGGTGGAAGCATCTGTCTCTAGAATGGAATCCATACTGAAGAGATAGACCAACCATAACTTGGATGAAGGCAACTAGAAGGGAGTTTTTCTTAGAGGCTTATAACCAAAAGTTCGTAAGTTTGTGTAGCTGAAAAGACTAGTCAACCTGCAAATTGTACTGAAAGGTGCAAGATTGTATGATTAAGTGGAATCAAGGTTGTCAATGGCCTCATGAAGAGGTCTTACCTCCTCCCATGCTAGGAATGGTATACCCACCAAATGCAGTCCCAAGGACCATTCCTTATCCCTACCCTTAGATGCAAACAATGCTGTAGTACAATGCATTGAATCCACAATGGCTTTGCAGATAGCAATGACTCAAACAATGGTCCAATCACAACAATAGTGGTCTCAGACTATTCCCCCAATGGAAATTCAACAACAATAGTTAGTCCCTACCAATTGGAACTAGCAAAACCAATAGACTCAATAGGAGCTTTAAATCAAAATTAGAATAGAGGATCCTCTGGACCAACCCAAAAAGTGTATCAGTGATTACAAAGACTTCTCAAAAACCTATAAGAAAATACTCTAGGAGGGAAAAAATTGAAGGACTATTTGTCTAATCTAGTTGCAAGCATCAATAAAGAGTTAATAGATGTGATTATAGAATAATTGCAGACACTAAAGGTGAATACCACTAGCATATCCAATACTGTAGGAGGTGAAAGAGATATGATGCAATCTAATATATAGAACAGAAAGTGCCATTAGATGGGATATTTAGCCACTGAATGTATGTGAAAACCAACTATTCTTTGAGCCTTATATTCATATTATCTACGAAAGAATCATATAGAACACATTTGCTCTCTAAAGGAGATCCATGAAACAAGGAAGAAAGATGAGAACACAAGGTTCAAATTACTGGAATCCAAGATGACAACCCAAGATATTGGCCCAAATTCTAGAGATTTTAATTCTAATTTTGGCCCAATAAGGTTTCTTGCTAAATTTATAGAGGAAGATAGTCTGGTGGTGGCTAGAGATAAGAAGTGGAGTGTTATAGATATACAAAGAAAAGGGACACATCTCACCAAATTGTCCAAACACTAGAAGGTCCATGGACTACAAGCCCTTATGCAGCCAATGCAAAGGAGAAGGCCACACTACAAAAGATTGTCCTAGTCCATCCTTTGTGAAGGAGAGTGCTATGGGACCAAATTCCTATGGGACTTCATATCCTCTACTGCTGGGAAGACCATGGCTTTTTGAAGTAAGAGCATAGAGAGATTAGTTCAAGGGAACCTTGATCTTGGTTAGAGGACCCAAAAAGGTGGTACTAAAGATGTATGGATTGCAAAAAGGTAATGGATCCACCTTTATCAAAGTCTTAATACACTTCTCCAATGAAGTTATAGATGGTACATCAATAGATGAAGAAGTTGTCAAACTAACCTTTCCCAAGAAAACAGAGACACAATCCCTAATAATGGGTACTTTGGCAAACTCCCAAAATAAGCAAAGTCCTTGTCAATGGATAAATATCTTCTATCTCAATCATAAATAAATTTTGAAATTACCTTTGATAGTGAGATAGAAGCATGGATGTATTACTCTCCCTATTACATGGCCATAGTAGGGCCAGAGAAAGAGGCAAAAGACAAAGTAGAGAACTTGTTCTTCTCTTATACAGAGCCCCTATAGAGGTAGAGACAGAGTCTGAAGAGGATGATGATGGAAGTCATGATGAAAATTATGGAAGTGGCATGGAAGAATCTATCCAATTGGAAGAGGATACAAATGAGAATGAAGTCCCAAAGGCCATAGAAGCTAAAGATCTTATGCTATGGAAAATAATGACTATGGTACCTTCAGAATCGTAAATGAATCTCATCATATGAAAATGATTTATAAGAAAATGACTAAGAAAAATAAGAATTTATTTAGTAATAGCTATTATCTCCCTATTTACCCTTCTCAAGAAAGGACGATGATGATGCACCTTGCTAACAAGCACTAGTCTTGTAGCCCAAATAGAACACAAATGGTCCCTGTTATGTGGTATTCCTAGATGCATTCTTAGAGGATGAGTCCTCTAGTCAAGAGATAACTAACTCTCAAACAAATTAAAATATAGCCATGATACCAATTTAGCATTCAAAAGAGCCAACTGAGTCTCCATGGAAGGAAGAAGTCCAGGAAAACATTAGATGAGAACACCACTCCCTTGAGAGAGTCAGATCTGTATCTAAAAGCATTCAGTGGGACTTTCATCCACGAAGTGAAAGATGAAAGGAAATTAACTTTTTTGTTCACACTGAGTCCGCATAGCGGCATGAAATCCACCTCCTCTGAACACACATCCTCTGATATGTGCCAACTATGCATCCACCTAGGTCAAATATCCATATTGTCAACTTTTCACTCATCATGCACATAAGTAGGCATCCCCCTGGATCATAGATCAAAATGACTAGCATTTAAACAACTCTCACTTTATACCAAGCACCTGCTCCAGGGTCATAAGGCCTTGGGTATGCATCATATACTAGGGTCTTTCGGGTAGTCCGTGCTCAAGCACCTGGACTATGTCATTTGCCCAGTATGGCGTCAAGTTAGCTCTAAACAAATCCCTTTCACTAGAAAGATTAAATAGGTGCATGTCCGGCAAGTCGTCTTCTCTGATGCCTTGTCCAACAGCTTCTCTTGTGGGTATGCAAGATATATGGTCAGCCATGTAGTGCTGCTTCCCTTTGTATACAATCACAGAGAAGTCAAAATCTAGAAGCAAAAGTAGCCATTGTGTGATGTGTCCCGTAGCACAGGGTTTGTTAACAAGATAAAGCAAGGCTTGATGGTCAACAAAGAAGACAAAAGGTGTGGCGAAAAGGTAATGCCAAAATTTATTTACAACAAACACCATGGAAAACCCCTTCCTCTCCATGGTGGAGTAGTTAATCTCAGTATTCATGAGTTATCTACTAGCAAAGCTCACTCGATAGTCTAAATTGTGTTCACCCGGTTGGTGTGACATAGCTCCCACGGTAGACTTTGAGGTGTCAATGTGAACGTGGAAGGTTATGGTCCAGTCTGGGACTCGTAGGATTGGTGCTATGGTTAGAGCCTTTTTCAACTCTTCGTATCCACATTGGCATTCCTCGGTCCATTCAAATACCACTAGGAATTTGTATAGAGGCCTAGAGATTAATGCATAGTTTAACACAAATTGTCGATAGTACCATGTATGGCTGAGGAAGCATTGAAATCCCTTATAGTCGGTTGGTGATGGAAGATTGACGATAGCCCTAACATTCAAGAAGTCCGTGGCAATGCCATTCATTGACACCACGTGCCCTAGGATGCATCCATGCTTCACCTAGAACTAGCATTTCAAGGTGTTCAACAAGAGACAATATAGCCTACATCTTTCAAAGACTGCTCCGATCTTGCCTAGGTGAGCCTTTCAATTGGAATGGATACATAGATTGCCAAAAAATATCTCTAACTCTTGCCTATGCATGTCTTTTAAAATGGCACACATGAGCCTTTGAAATGTTGCTGGTGCATTCATCAACCCAAAGGCCATGACTACGTAGGCAAAGATGCCCCACTCGGTAGCGAAAGCAGTCTTGTGCCTATCGTCTGTATGTACTTGCATTTGATTGTATCCTGAGAAGCCATTGAGGAAATTGTAGGCCTCTTTACTAGACACCCTCTCAAGCATATGCTCAGTGTATGGTAGTGGATAATTGTCTCTCTTTGTGGCAATGTTGACTTTCTTGTAATTGACTCACACTCTAATTCTTCCATTCTTCTTCATCACCATCACTATGGTTGACACCTAGTATGTGAGCTCAATTTCATAAATGAATCCTGCTCTTAGTAGCTTATCAATTTCCTCCCTAAAAACGTGAGCATGTTTAGGATTCATTGGATACAATCACTGCTTGACCAGCATTGTATCATCGGGTGTCATCAAGATGTTATGAGTCACTACACTTGGATGTACCCCCTTTAGCTCATCAAGGGAACAAGTAAATACATCTATGTATTCTTGTAAGAGAGCAACAAGAATTTCCTCCTCTTCCTTGGTTAAGTCGTCAGCCATAAAAACATGTCATGGCATCTCCCCTTGCTCAACTAGATTGATCTCCTTGACTTTGGTGGGTCCTTGTATAGGCTCGCTCGCTTGCCCTTATATTTTGGCTCCTAGAAAGACCATACCCTCTCACCTTTCTTAAATCTCATGAATCATTTTGGCAGGTCTTGTGGATTCCTCTGGTCCTTAGCTTGCGGATCCCTAGGCCGTTTCTTCTTTTCCTCCTTCAACCTTCGGCACCTTAGGTGGACTGGTAGGTCTCCTCTGGTGTGTTTGGTCTTAGGTGGCTAGGGTATCTTAGGATCACTGTGTGAGCTTACTTCCAACTTGGAATCGAACTCTCTGTCTTCACTAGAAGAAGGAATCTCTCTTGGAGGTCATGGCTTTGATGGTGATTTCGTTCTAAGTAATAGTGCGATACTTGGTGGCAAGACTTGCTTTGTTATAATCAATTGCTCCTATGTGCTCCAACCAAGTGTGATTGTAGCTCATTTTCATGACTCCTTTCTTGATTCTAAAGATACTTTTTAATGTGGTTTGGAGTTTGCCCTTATTTGTTCAATCTTGTGCCCCTCTGTGTTGTACTCTATGGTGTCGATCTCTTCTTCGCTCTCATCATTAGAGGAACAACAGTCTTTGTACTCATCATTGTAATCGTCCTCATCAGTGGCTAAGGCCTAATTGTACATCAATTTTAGGTCATGCACCTTGATCCATTGGCACTTGGGTTCATCCAAGAGATCCTTGAGCGGTTTAAGACTTGCAGCTGGGTCACCAACTAATTTGTCCATCAGGTGCTCTAAGATGTCGTGGAGGTCTCATTTGTTGTTCGAGACGTGAAATGTGATAGAGGTGGATCACCCATGCAAATTCCTAGACATCATGAAGATTGGTATTGGGGGCATGTCTCTGGGCTTACTGAATACCTCAGCGGCTTGCTCGTATTCCTCGTTATCCAAGAATGGAAAATCGATCGTGGCTAGCACATACTTAGTGGCCCGTAAGATTTCTTGATTTGAGCGTCACCCTTGAGCATAGCTGAGATGGTGTCTAGGTTGATTGGTGTAGTCTTCCAAGTATCCATCTCCACTCTTACCACTTCCATTTGATTACCTAGGAAGATCAGACTATTACCCCAGTCTTCAATGACTCATGCATAGTCCACTCCTTTCATGACTATAAAGTCCACAGAGAACTAAACTCATGTGATCTTCAATGGCCAATTCCTCAGCACTTTGGATGGCTTCACTTTCATTCCATTAGTTGGCGTGACATTGAACCAATCATCCTCGATGGGTAGGTTACCCCAAGCTTGGAGCACTGTGTGGCCAAGTACATTGACTCCTCCTGTGTCTACAATCCCTTTTCTCTTGGTATCAGCTAGAGCTAGGACTGGCAAGATTGCGTGCATTTTGGTGCCTTCCCAGAAGGCATTAACATGCAAAGACCTGGGTACTGAGTGTAGTGTCATGCTTAGTATTTGCATTACTGCATCGTGATCTTATAAGTCAATGGCAGCTTGCTCCATTGATCCTTCCACCCATTACTTTAGCTCCTACCATAGTGTTAGATGCTGCCTAAGCAGATCTCCTAGGCTCAAAGTTACAAAGGTGGTCACTAGTGTTGTGAGAAGATTGCTACCTGCTTGCTTGTCTCCTAATTTGGCACTTCTTGGCCAATGGCATGGATTGGTTTGCTGGCCCGTGGCATTCAAGTTCTATCTAGGTGGCATGATTTGAGGTGCAGACATGTCTCTCGATCGTGTGGGAGAGACTAGTATCATCATGCTAGAGAGATCATTGATCTCATCCTCCAAAATGGGCTCAACATCATTTAAGTGTTTCTTGGCTTCTCTCTTGACCTTTTCTATGGCTTCGAGTTTTAGGTTGGGGTACTTCCCTACCTTGGCACTTCCTTTTTTAGCCATCTTTGGAGTAGATGTTTTTGTCTCAGTGTTTGTGACTTTCTTTTTGGCATGTAGTGTAGTTGCACTTTCGGTTTTCAATGTGACCTTTGTTTCACTTTTCTTCTTTCTTCGCCTATGACTTTTCTTTTTGATTGAGGCTACATCCGGGTTGCTAAGCCCTAGCAATGATATGCTAGCATGCTTCCTCTGCATGTGGGTCATAACATGTAGTGGGATGGGCATGGCCTCCCCATCGAGTGTCTTGACGTCGAATAGCCCAAATGGAACTGATGGTACCATTACCAAACTAGCGGATGGTGTTGGCCTAGGGCAATCTGCAAAAAGGTGGGTGATTCCACACTCAATGCATATGAGATTATCCTTATCTTGAGTGACTTGCTCCCTCTCGTGGTAGCGTGAAGAGACGTATTCCATTGATGAACACTGCGGACATTGCTCTTTCGGTGGGCCGTTCATTAGTGGGGACTCTCTTAAAGAGACTTCACACATGAGTAACATAATCCCTGATGTCCTCTTTGTCCCCCTACTTGACATTCATCAGCCGTACGATAAGATTATCCGAGTACGTGGCCTTTGAAAATCCCTTAATGAAGAGACTCTTAAAGTCATTGAAATTGTTGCATTCCGCAACGTTTAGGCTTGTTTACCACATCCTACCCTTATCGCCTATGCATAGGCCAAAAGTTTGTAAGCAACGTGCAAGATCTGTGAGGTTATTAGCCTCACATTGTGAGGCCATTAGCCTCACAGGCCTACTCGAACTGCTCTACAAAATTATATGGGTCATTGCTCAACTAGTACTTGTCTAGTTGTTTCGTGTGACTGCAGGGATCCTTGATTGGCTCTTGGAGCCCTGGGTAACTCCTAATCCTACAAGCAATGATGTTGCTAGTGCTATCACACTTTATTTTGCTAATGTGTTGTTTATTAGTTGCTTCGTGAGAAGCTCACTCAACGTTAAGTCCATGCCTTTAGCACTCTTCCCTCTCTGTGTTCAGTCCTATTTGGTTTCTATTTGCTAGGGCTAGCACGCGCTGGAATTCTCACATTTCAATGTCCTGCTACAATCTCCTAGTTTGCTGCTACTGGTTGTATGCCAGTATGCTTTGCAAGGCTTTCTGCGCCATCTTTCTTTCCTCCTAGAGGTCCACTATGATATCTTTTGATGGTTTGCCATGGTGATTTAGCCTAGTTTGTGTGTCATATTTTTTCACCATTTTCTGGATTTCAATTGAGAAATGTCCCAGGTCAAGCTCTTTGTCTCCGTGGTCTACACTGGGTTTTTCCATATCTATGGTCTCTTGCTCCACTAAATTGTCGATGAGGTTGATCAAGTTGGGTAGTGTTGATGAGGTCAATCAAGTTCGGTAGCGTCGCGCTCCCAATGGTGTTGCTCCTTCGATGCCTTTGGCCTTCCGTGTTGTATCTATCATTTGGTGCTACTAATTGGGTTTGCTTGATCACCCATCTAGGTTTGAGGGTCATCTCCTATTGGTGGGTTTATTCTGCTCATTAAGTCTAGGTGTGCTCCTTTTTATTTATAGACAATCCTCAATTTACATTCACTCAATGTGTGTGGGATGCTCTTTTTTGTGCACTCTGCGAAATTAGGATTTCGTCTTTTCTAAGTGTACCTCAAGTGTTGAAAACAATGTGGGTGCAAGCATGAGATAATGAATGTAGTTTTCTCACTCCGATCTAAGTTCTTAGCTGATTAGGGCTTTATACTCACTAGCCGGTCTCTCTAGACTCTAGGGTCTGCACTATGCTATGAAGCTCAGTCAAGATCAAATGGGGGTCTAGGGGTTAGTTTATGGTTCTAAAAGAAAGTAAAAGCTAACACGACTGTCAGTGGTTGTGTCTAGCCATCCAATTGGGATTTGTAAGGTCAATTGCGTGTGCAAGGCTTTCAGAGCCTTCCTCGATTGCGGGAGGTGTTCTAGCTTGCCTGGGATGTGCTATATTTTGTCAATTTCTTATGTCAAAAGTTTGGTCTGATTTGACAGTGTTCGATTCTGTAGTGTCCCATCCTCAGAATTGAACATCTGATGTTTGAGTTTCAATTTCCATGCGTCCGATTCAAACTAGTTCAATTATGGCATCCAATTGTTATGCATCCAATTTAGACTAGTCCGAGTAGTCGATGGTTCAGGTATGTTCAATTTTGGGGCATTTGATTTGCATGAGTCCAATTGTTCAAAAATCAGATTTGCTTGTCTATAGGGAAAACCCTAAAATGATTCGCTTTGATTTCTTGATCCTATCCTACTCTAAATGCAACAAAAATCAAAACCCAAGTACTAAAATGATTTGTCCTACTCGTCTACTCATCTAAAACCCGAAATACTTGTTTTGAAGATTAAAAATCCCAAATCTCTTACCTATATGAAGCGTCGGTTTGAGGATGCAACCCTACTTCGATGCTTGATTTGAGGCGTGCAAGTGCTCAAGCTTGAATCCATTTATCCCACCAATAGAATTGTAGAGGCGAGCACAAGCTCTATCGGCAAGATCCATGGACTGCTTTTTATTCAAGCATTTTAAGGGAGCACTAATGGCTACCTCTCACATAGCCGACGTGCCATCCCTCTCTACGGGTGTAGTGAGCTTACCTTGATGTCCGATCAAGTTGCTTCCTCTCTCAAGCACTTCGATAGCTCCACGATCCTTGATGCAAGCTCAAGCATCCTCAAACCTCCATCTCCAAGCTCAATCCTCCATAGCCATGTGCAAGATGAGAGAAGAGAAGAGAAGAAGAAGAGAGGAGATGGAGGAGGGCTTCACCTCCAAGATCCCTCACCCTCACACACTCCCTCTCTCCCTCACTTACTCACAAGTAAGCAAGAAAAGAGAAGAAGAAGAGAGAGAGTCCAGTTTGCCACAGACCAAAGAATGAGCTCTCATTCATGTTTTGAACTTTATATACAAAGCCCTAAATCCCCTTTGGGCGGTCATCCCCTTTTTACATGGCCAGCCATAGCCTAGGCCCTTTTTTCCATTGTCTTCCTATCTTCCTAGCTTCCTTCCTACCGCCCATCTACCTTTACAATTTGCACGGGTGAGAGCCCGACACTCTTAAAATAAATCATGGTGTGCCTTGCGCTCTTTTACAAAAGTATCGACTTACGATTTTTCTTGAGCACCTTTCTCCTTGATTCAGGACTTTTGTGCACTTCTTGTGTTTCCATATTTTTCTTGTCACACTTTCGTCTTCTATTTCACTTTTTCCTTGGCCTTATCTTCTGCTTTAGATTTTTTCGATTTTCCACCTTGTTCATCTGAGGTTTAACAAGAACCAAAATATAGTGGGAGCTCATGCTCGACCGCCAAGACCCACGGACCGCTTATTATTTCAAGCATTTCAAGTGAGCACAAATGACTATCTCTAACCTTTCCTACACACCTTTGATCGTACAAGGGTGTAGTGAGCTTACCTTGATGCCCAAATAAGTAGCCTCCTCCCTCAAGCAAGTTGCTATCCCCACGATTTGAGATATTAGCTCAAGAAACCTCAAGCCTCCTCCTTCGAGCTCCATCCTCCAAAGCCGTATATGAGATTGTAATATTCCCAAGCAATAAAAGCTAGTTGGTTAGTTTAAAAGTTAGTTAGTCAATTAATAAGTTAGTAAGGTTACTAACTAAAGCGAAAAAAATTAACTAACATTAATAACTAACTAATATTAAAAATAAATAAATAAATAAATAAAATTGAGAGTCGTAACTCGATATTTCTTATGAATTAACAAGGACTGTAGCCACTCTTCATGGAAGTTATAACGTGAACAAGAGAGATGAGCTATACTAATCACTAATGTTAATGTGCGTAGTAAGGATGGTCTAAGAATATTAGACTTTTGGACAAGTGAGATATGGAGATTTCTAGAACTGGATGTCATTTAAAAGAAAAGACAAGTGATGTGTTAGTTAGTTTGAAGATTTTATAAAAAGAAAAATAAAGAAAAGGGACTAGCAAAATCGCGGGCGCCATGATCGCAGTCTACAGGCACAATAGACAGCACTTCGAACAAAGAAAATAAGGAGTGAATTGAGAGCTTTCTAATCAAGTGTCTTGGGGTTTTACCCCCCTTTCAGAGCCAATGGAACCATTAGATTTATGATTTGAGCATTAGATCACTGATCTTTCCAAGATCCCCCTTCATAAAGAGCTCCTCTTCTCAGCCACAACCCTTCTTCTCCAATTCACTATAAATAAGAGGCATGGTGGGCACTTAGGGAGACATAAGGAGACCCCGAGAGGTTGCGAGAGAGAGGTAGAGAAAGAGAGAAAGAAGGATACTCCTTCAAGAGGTTGCAAGAAGAAGCTAGAGAGAGAGAGAGAGAGAGAGAGAGAGAGAGAGAGAGAGAGAGAGAGAGAGAGAGAGAGAGAGAGAGAGAGAGAGAGAGAGAGAATTAGCTCAAATCCCTTGTCTCCATCTTTAACTAAGCCATATTCTCTTATGCTCTCTCATCTCAAATCTATTCAACCTTCCCTATCTTTCGAACCACTCGTGGATGATGGCTCTAAAGCGACGAAGTGGAAAAACCATGGGGACCAATGCAACCGGTCAAGCAACGCGTATTGCCAATGATATGAGAGTGCCCGAGGTTGCGGGAGTTTCCACTATCAACGGAACATCAGGTGTGGTTAATGCAAACACGAGTAAAGACAAAGTTCCTAATGTCATCATGTTGCCAAACTAGGTTATTCATTACTAGATTATTATTTTTCTATATAAGATAATTACATAAGATATTAGCTTCCATATTCTTCACTTACACAAATTGATAACTCATCTAGAAAACATATTAGTACAAGCATAAACAATTAATCACTATGATCTGCAGCTAGATTAATTGAGATTCTAAGTCATAGAATCAGGTTAGAATTAATTGCCAAAGGTTATTATACATATGTCTTTATGCGCATTCGATATAGTTATGGTCAAATGCGACAAGGTTAAGAGTTGACTAGAGACGATTATAGGAATTGATTGTCTATATAAGAGTCCTACAGGTCATCTCATTGAGTTATTGACACAATATATTTCTTTAAGGAATTTTGCTTATGTTGGATAAGCAAACCCAAATGGGAAATTCATGCCTTGCTTAACATGTTATAAGAGATGTACTCAACACTTCTTTATGGGGAGGAGAATCCTCATTAGAATGTAAGGTTACCTTAGGATAAGGTCTACCTTGGCTATGTGAAGCTGTTAATTACATGTTGGGGCGATTGTCATTGCATCATTTGATATACATTTGAAAGGACTGTTTGTGTTTGCTAGAGTCTAGATCTCTGATTGAAGTTATTGTCAAACAGAATAAAAGAAAGGATCACGCTAGGCTACCCCCAAGCTAGCGGCAAGACCCTACTCCAAGGGGGTCATGATTATCACTACAAGAGGCTTGGATCGGCTCCGTAGGCGAAAGGTCTGTCTCAATAGGGATAGTCTCAGACAATAGGATTTGTAGGTGCCAGAGGGGGCTCTAGCTGTAAATCTTGCATTGTTCCAAGAATCTAACGAGCCCCTTCGTGACCTAGGATGGGATCCTGGAACCCTAAATACTAGTTATGAGGGTGTAATCTTGGTGGATAAAATATCCTTATGGAATTCTGTGTATCTTTCATTGGGATAGAAAGATGGAAATTGTAATAAGCTTCCAATATAATAAAGAAGTTTGCTTTACTATTCGAATTGTATGCGTGTTGGTGAGATAAATTATGTGAAGGAAACAATGACTTAATGGACTAATTAAGAAAACTGGTTGTATATGTTTCAATAACTGTGTTGTAGGTAATTAAAAAACTAAAGATGACCCATCATCAAAGGAAAGTGAGTGGGCGTAACCCCCGACAGGTCCATCCAATGGTAGGGTGGTCCCGGTTAGCTGGGAGATTTTCTAAATCGGCAATAGAAATAGGAAGATAGTAAATTGACCAACTAGTCATTAGGTAGAACCAACTTGCATTGTTTTAGGGGGCCAGAATGGGATTTTACCTTATGGGCAGGAGGATTGACGTACCGCACTCCCCTCCGTCTCCCATTCTCTTTGAACCAAGTGCAATGGCAAGTCTGCTTCAGATCGAGTAATCCTCTAAAAGTGGGACTCGAAATTACTGATGCTAGTTGGCTGTTAGGAGACCCAACTGATTTTAGGAACCCAAATCTTCAGGTTGATCCTAGTGGGTTCTAGCCGAAACTCTCCCGTTGCGAAGTAGACTCGGTAGTAGGGCCTAAGTGACAAACCCCGTGATGTTCCAAGGGAGCACCGGGCGGCATCATTTTTGAAAAACCTACTGATGGACTACTAAAATGTGTGACGTGGATTGAGA
Source organism: Lygodium microphyllum (assembly GCF_053477565.2). Lineage (NCBI taxonomy): Eukaryota > Viridiplantae > Streptophyta > Polypodiopsida > Schizaeales > Lygodiaceae > Lygodium > Lygodium microphyllum. The sequence goes on from NC_141153.1 coordinate 21,529,504, forward strand.
CTAGCAGACACCTCACAGTTGGTATCAGAGCGCATGTTAGTATAGATTACGATGTAAGCTTAAGAAAAATATTTTTTTAAAGCATAGCCTAGGAAATGTTTTCTTATCTTTATTAATGTATGTTTTGAATTATGACAGAATAACGAATCTTGGAAGCGATTTTTGATCTTTCGAGTAATATTTATGTCAGGTGTGCATTCATCCAGTTTTGCCTGGAGAATTTAGATAATGCGGGTACTAGATCAGTTGTACAACCCCTCGCCTCTATATCGTGAAAGACGATGGATGATTAGCAAAGGATATTGCTATATCGATGTAAGCTTTCTAGCTTATCTTCAAAATAATCTGAAAAGGGTAAAATGGATGGAAGATCTTAAAGTTGTCAAGATCTATCTATTTCATGAGGCCAGTGTAAACTCAACCCTATATACTAGAGGCAAGAAGATTAAACTAAAACAATATATCTATGGGGAAGTTACAAAGATCCTTCCAGCTGACAAAATAAAAGTCATAGGTTGCTCTAGCTGCTGCAACTACAAAAAAGACGGATTTCTTGAACTCCCTAAAAAATATAGATTCCTAGATATTTACTCTCCGAATCCAAGTTACTTTATAAAGGATATATCAGAGTGTCAAACTTAGATTGTAGTAGGAAATCATTTCTTGAAAGAAAATAAGATGAGCCTGCGAGCCATTTGAATAATGTATTTCCTTCCATCTGTTTACCTTGTACATCTGTTGTAATAAAAGATTGATTGATACTTTATCAATCAGAGAAATGATGCAACCTTATTTTTTTCTTGAAACCTCGAAATTTCAATTTAACTTTAGCATGGAAAGAGAGTTTTATTCGAGAGTTATTTCAATAAACTAATCGAGAAATAATTTGAGTATTGAACTCTATTATTAATGCTATATAGACTTGTAAAATTTAACTTGCGAATTACTGAAAATTTCCCAAAATCTCGCAACCACAATAATTCCCAATGAAGCTCAAGAGAAAATGAATATTTTGAAGCAGGTCAAACATCCAGAGTTTGACGGGAAAGGTGAAAATGTGGAAGCCGATGCAGAGATTTGGATTGAATCTATGGAGGATTATTTTACTGCTATTGGAACTATCCCAGCCAACCAAGCCATGATAGCTAAGCTAAAATTAATTGGCGAAGGTTGAATTTGGTGGAAGCAGTGGTGCCGAGATCAAGGTGTCCCTAAAAATACCATTACTTGGGATTTGCTGAAAGAAGCTGTAAGAGGAAGGTATTTACCTCCAGCTTATCGCACCCAAAAGATGAACGAGTTCTTCAATTTGAAGCAAATGGGACTGACCTTGGAAGCATACTACTCCAAGTTTGTTTCTCTTCTTAAATATGCACCCCCCATGGATACTGTTCAACAAGTGTTCAAGTTTTGAAATGGGCTAAATTATCCTCTGAATACTCGTTTGGAATCAATGCGCCCCATAGACCTCCAGGATGCTTTGATTCGAGCTGCTCCTATTGTGCGGGAAGTACAATCAAAGCCTAACAACAATAAGTTCTAGAGCTACAATAACCAGAACAAAGGAGGATTATAAGGTCAAGCAAAAAGAACCCAAGGACAATTTTACCAAAGACAGAAGAAGAAGGAAAAATCCACGCAGTTGGAAATTTTGTTCCTACACGGGGAAACAGGGATGGTCTTAGGTGTTTCCACTGTAATGAGACATGACATTTTAGGAGGGATTGTCCAAAGCTTGGTAGGAGCCATCACCAAGGCCAATTTCAAGGTCAAGGCAGAGCTGCCCAAGGCTATGGTCAAGTAGCTATGGCAAGAGGAAGAATGTCAAATATTACCCTAAAAGAGACTAATAAGGAGGAAGACCCTACTATGGAAGAAGATATTGAAAGAGCAACTGTTCATGCTGCATTCCATAGAAAAGGACCAAATCGTCAATATTCGGTAATACAGACAACGACTAGTCACCAAGGTAAATCATTTAAAGTCTTGATTGACTGTGGAAGTACACACTCATTTATTTCACCCAAGTGTGCTAAGAAGATAGGAATAGATACAGTAAATGCATCAAAGCTACTTGTGGAATTAGAAAATAGAAAGGAAGTACTTTCTACATAGCAAACTGCCAAGGTAGAGTTTAACATAGGAGAAAACCTTTCAAGTATGAGGTTCAGAGTAATGAACTTAGGAGCCTATGAATGTTTACTAGGAATGGATTGGTTGATTCCCAATGATGCTCATATCCATTGTGGAAAAGGTCAAGTCACATTTCAGGATTTGAATGGTGAAATAGCAACTACACAAGGTGAAACAGGGAAACCTAAAGTTCAATTAGAAAAAGCTTCTCAAATTGTAAAAGACTTGAAGAAATGATTACCTGTTTACTTGATCAAGCTTAACAAGATAAACCAAGATGGTCGTACCCAATCCCGAGGATAGATGACCTTCTTTTCTAAGATTGATCTTCGGTCGGGATATTATCAGATTAGAATCAAGAATGAAGATATTCCAAAGACCGCCTTCAACACAAGATATGGTCATTTTGAATTCATCATGATGTCATTTGGGTTGAAAAAAGCTCCAGCTACCTTCAATAGGTTAATGCAGGACATTTTTAGACCTCATCTTGATGATTTTGTTCTTGTATTCTTTGATGACGTCCTAACTTATTCTAAGGAGGAAGAAGATCATCAACCACATCTTTGCATTGTCCTAGAGACAATGAGAACACACAAGTTGTATGCCAAGAAGAAGAAGTGTGCGTTCTTCAAAAGGAAGATTGAATACTTGGGATTCATAGTGTCTACTGAGGGTATATCAGTAGATCCTGCCAAGGTCAAGGATGTTCAAGATTGGCCACCCCCAACCACTATCAAGAAAGTGAGAAGTTTTCTAGGTCTAACAGGATGGTATAGGGTATTCATCAGAAACTATGCTCAAATTGCAGCACCTCTTACAAACTTACTTAAAAAGCAAGTTGCCATTAATTGGATGCCAATCGAACAGTCTAGCTTTGAGCAACTAAAGCATAGTTTGGTAACTACTCCTATCTTAAGGCTACCTGACTTAAGCAAAGAATTTGAAGTTGTCATAAATGCTAGCTCTCTTACATTGGGTTGTGTACTAATGCAGGAAGGACATCTTGTATCTTACTCTTCAAGAAAATTGAAAACCCATGAGCAAAAATATGCTACTCACAACCTGGAGTGATTAGCTGTGATTCATGCTTTCAAATTATGGAGACATTACTTGCTTGGAAATAAGTTTTCCTTAGTCACAGATCATAAAAGTCTGAAGTGGATTTTTACTCAGCCTCATCTTAATATGAGGCAACGACGTTGGATTGAGGTTCTATAGGAGCATGACTTTGAAATTAAGTTCAGACCCGATAAAGAAAATGTAGTAGCCAACTAATCCTATCATCGCGTTGACCAAGGATGAAGCAAATAAGGACCCAGACTATCAACAATTGCTTTGGGAAGTTCAAAATAAGGAACAAGATCCCAAACTCAAGACTAAGTATCATGAATTCTCTATAGATGAAGACGAAGGACATATTTATTTCAGAATGAGACTATGCATTCCTTCAAGTCAGACTCTCAAGAGAAGGATACTTTGGGAAGCACATGATTCTCCTTTTTCAGGACACCCAGGGTATGCAAAAACTCTTAATGCTGTCAGGAAAAGTTATTACTGGCAAAAACTCAAGGGTGATGTACTTAATTATGTCATTGAATGTCTAAATTGCCAAAGGGTGATGTACTTAAGTACTTAATGCTGTCAGGAAAAGTTATTACTGGCAAAAACTCAAGGGTGATGTACTTAAGTATGTCATTGAATGTCTAAATTGCCAAAGGGTGATGTACTTAAGTACTTAATGCTGTCAGGAAAAGTTATTACTGGCAAAAACCAAGGGTGATGTACTTAAGTATGTCATTGAATGTCTAAATTGCCAAAGGGTAAAATCTGAACGTGTCAAGTTACCAGGAAAACTCCAATCACTTGACATTCCCCAGATGAAATGGGAATTTATTAGCATGGACTTTGTAGTTGGGTTACCTTCTGTACAAGGAGGATATAAATCAATAATGGTGATAGTAGACATGCTAACAAAGTTCGCTCATCTCATCCCAACAAAAACCAATTACAAAGCTTCAGATATTGCTAGAATTTTTGTAAAAGAGATTTTTAGGTTACATGGGTTACCTAAAAGGATCATCAGTGATCGTGATTCTCTTTTCACATCACATTTCTGGAAGAGTTTATTTGAGGCCATTGGAACCCAACTTTGTTTCAGTACTGCTTATCATCCACAAATTGATGGGCAAATAGAACGAGCTAATCAAGTAATTGAAGATATTTTGCATGCATATTGTAGCAAGGAACCTAAAAGGTGGACTCAATATCTATCCTTAGTGGAATTTGCCTATAATGCCTCCTATTATCGAAGTATTCAGACGACTCCATTTCAGGAACTATATGGTCAAGATTGCCATATGCCACTTAATTTTTCCGATCCTACTCTAAGGGTCCATGCCTCGAGAAAAATGTTAGAAGAAATGGATGATCAAATCAAGATTATCAGACAGGATATTCAAGCTGCCAAGGACCAACAAAAGGCGTATGCTGATCTAAGAAGGCAAGAACGAATCTTCAAAGAGAGAGACATGGTATTCATCCGTGTCCATCCAAAAAAGAGTTCTTTGTCTTTAGAAGAATTTAAGAAGCTAAGTCCAAGATATTGTGGACCCTATAAGATTCTCAAGTGCTTAGGACCAAGTGCTTACAAGATACAACTCCCTGAGAATATAAAAATCCACAATGTATTTCATGTTAGCTTATTGAAAGCATACGTAGCTAACCCTAACTATATCCTTGATGATCAACAAGTTGTAATACCTAGCCAAGGAGTCCTTGAGCTACAACCTGACCGAGTAATTGATGTAAGGGAGAGAAAATTGAGGAGTAGAACCCTTAGAGAATACCTTGTCTAGTGGAAGGATTATCCTGAAGAAGATGCTTCATAGATAGATGATAATGCTCTTCATCAACAGTACCCACGGTTTCTCTCGAGTTGAGGACATCTCGATTTCTCTGAGGAGGATGTAATATTCCCAGTCAATAAAAGTTAGTTGGTTAGTTCAAAAGTTAGTTAGTCAATTAATAAGTTAGTAAGGTTACTAACTAAAGGTAAAAAAATTAACTAACATTAATACTAAGTAACATTAAAAATAAATAAATAAATAAAATCGAGAGTTGTAACTCGATATTTCTTATGAATTAACAAGGACCATAGCCACCCTTCATGGAAGTTATAACTTGAACAAGAGAGATGAGCTATATTAATCACTAATGTTAATGTGCGTAGTAAGGATGGTCTAAGAATATTAGACTTTTGGACAAGACTAGAATATTTTAGATATTGTCCTTTAAATTAAAAAAAAAGAGAGATACGGAGATTTCTAGAACTAGATGTCATTTAAAAGAAAAGACAAGTGATGTGTTAGTTAGTTTGAAGATTTTATAAAAAGAAAAATAAAGAAAAGTGACTGGCAAAATCGCCTGCGCCGCGATCGCAGTCTACAGGCAGTAGACAACACTTCGAACAGAGAAAAAAAGAGTGAACTGAGAGCTTTCTAATCAAGTGTCTTGGGGTTTCCCCCCCCCCTTTTGGAGCCAATGGAACAGATTTATCATCTGAGCATCAGATCACTAATCTTTCCAAGATCCCCCTCCACAACGAGCTCCTCTTCTCAACACAACCCTTCTTCTCTAATTCACTATAAATAAGAGGCATGGGGGGCACTTAGGGAGACATAAGGAGACTCCGATAGGCTACAAGAGAGTGGTAGAGAAAGAGAGGAAGAAGGATACTCCTTCAAGAGGCTGCAAGAAGAAGCTAGAGAGAGAGAGAGAGAGAGAGAGAGAGAGAGAGAGAGAGAGAGAGAGAGAGAGAGAGAGGAAGAGAGGAAGAGAGTTAGCTCAAATCCCTCGTCTCCATCTTTAACTAAGCCATATTCTCTTACGCTCTCTTCTCTCAAATCTATTCCACCTTCCCTATCTCTTGAACCACTTGTGGATGATGGCTCCAAAGCGACGAAGTGGAAAAACCATGGGGACCAATGCAACCGATCAAGCAACGAGTATTGCCAATGATACGAGAGTGCCTGAGGTTGCATGAGTTGCCACTACCAACGGACCATTGAGTGTGGTTAATGCAAGCGCGAGTAAAGACGAAGTTCCTAATGTCCTCATGCTGCCAAACCAGGTTATTCATTACTAGATTATTATTTTGCTATATAAGATAATTACATAAGATATTATCTTCCATATTCTTTACTTACACAAATTGATAACTCATCTAGAAAACATATTATTATAAGAATAAACAATTAATCACTATGATTTGCAGCTAGATTAATTGAGATTCTAAGTCATAGAATCAGGTTAGAATTAATTGCTAAAGGTTATTGTACGTATGTCTTTATGCGCATTCGATATAGTTATGGTCAAATGCAACAAGGTTAAGAGTTAACTAGAGACGGTTATAGGAACTCATTGTCTATGTAAGAGTCCTACAGGTCATCTCGTTGAGTTATTGACACAATATATTTCTTTAAGGAATTTTGCTTATGTTGGATAAGTGAACCCAAACGGGAAATTCATGTCTTGCTTAACATGATATAAGAGATGTACTCAACACTTCTTTATGGGGAGGAGAATCCTCATTAGAATGTAAGGTTACCTTAGGATAAGATCTACTTTGACTATGTGAAGCTGTGAATTACATGTTGGGGTGATTGTCATTGCATCATTTGATATACATTTGAAAGGACTGTTTGTATTTGCTAGAGTCTAGATCTTTGATTGAAATTATTATCAAACGGAATAAAAGGAAGGATCGCGCTAGGCTACCCCCAATCTAGCAGCGAGACCCTACTCCAAGGGGGTCATGATTATCGCTACAAGAGACTTGGACCGACTCTGTAGGCGAAAGGTCTATTAGTAGGAATAATCTCGAACAATAGGAATTGTAGGTGCTAGAGGGAGCTCTGGTTGTAAATCCTACATTGTTCCAAGAATTTGACGAGTCCTTTCATGACCCAAGATGGGATCCTGGAACCCTAAATACTAGTTATGAGGGTGGAATTTTGGTGGACAGAATATCCTTATGGAATTCTGTGTATCTTCCACTGTGACGGAAAGATGGAAATTGTAATAAGCTCCCAATATAATAAAGAAGTTTGCTTTACTGTTCGAATTGTATGCGTGTTGGTGAGATAAATTATGTGAAGGAACCTGTGACTTAATGGAAACTGGTTGTATATGTTCCAATAATTGTGTTGTAGGTATTTAAAAAACTAAAGATGATCCATCATCAGAGGAAAGTGGGTGGGAATAACCCGCAACAGGTCCGTCCAATGGTAGGGTGGTCCCGATTAGCTGGGAGCTTTTCTAAATCGGCAATAGAAATAGGAAGACGGTAAATTGACCAACTAGTCATTCGGTAGAACCGACTTGCATTGTTTTAGGGGGGCCGAAATGGGATTTTTCCTTATGGGCAGGAGGGTTGACGTACCGCACTGCCCTCCGTCTTCTATTCTCTTTGAACCAAGTGCAATGGCAAGTGCACTTCAAATCAAGTAATCCTCTAAAAGTGGGACTCAAAATTACTGACACTAGCTGGCTGTTGGGAGACCCAACCAATTTTAGGAACCCAAATCTTTAGGTCGATCCTAGTGGGTTCGGTCGGAACTCTCCCGTTGCGAAGTAGACTCGGTAGGCCTAAGTGACAAACCCCGTGATGTTCCAAGGGAGCACCGGGCGGCATCATTTTTGGAAAACCTATTGATGGACTACTAAAAGGTGTGCCATGGATTGAGACTAGCGGACACCTCACAGAGATAAGAGAAGAGAAGAGAAGAAGAAGAACAAGAGAGGAGATGATGGAGAGCTTCTTCTCCAAGATTCCTCACCCTCACACACTCACTCCCTCACACTCCCTCTCTCAAGCACACACAAGCAAGCAACAAGGAGACAAGAAGAGAAGAAGAAGAGACCACTTTTGCCACACACCAAAGAATGAGCTCCTCATTCACTTTTCAAGTTTATATACAAGCCCTAAATCCCTTGGGCACCTGTCTCGTTTTTTACATGGCTGGGCATCTTGCCAAGGTCCTCTTTTCCTATTCTCGGCTAGTTGCCTTATCCCTTCACGTATGTCCACTTAGACTTTACAACTTGCACAGGAGGGGGTCTGGTGTTGTTATAAAATGAATTACATTGCAACTTCTTGTGCTTACCTTGGGAGAGCCCTCGGAGGCTCTTCTTCATCCTTGAGAGAGTATCCTTTATCCCTGAGGGAGCCTCCTTCATCTTGAGAGCAGGTTTCTAGAATATTTGGTGCTCTCCCATGTTTTTTTTTGAGCTTGCCTTCTCCTCCACTTTTCTTGCCTACGCAAAATGAGCTTCTTCATTCACTTTTTGACTTGGGCTTCCTTGGTCTTCCTTCACTTCTTTTTGGTTGCATGGTCTGTGTTTGTGACATGTCTTGTAATAGTAGGGTTTCCCCTTATCTTATCAAGCTTCTTCTTCTCAAGCTCCAATGGTGGAGCTCTCTTATCCTACATCTCTATCAAGCCATCCAAGGTACAAATGACTATTGTGAGAGTATTCTACACTTTATTTACTTAATTTTCATAATCCTCTTGATATGGTTTGGTGGAGAGGAATAATAGTTGGTATCATATGAGAAATCATCCTTTATCTCTCCTATTCTTACTCTTGTAATCAAAGGACTATTCCAAGGTTGTTCATGATTTTGTTCACTTAGTTATCCATAACTGTTGTCATATGGTTTGGTGGATTTTTCATTCAGCATTGTAAGTAAGGATTTAGGGTTAGAATGCACAAATTTTATGGGATGAGAATGATCTAAGATTAGCTTATTTACAAACTTATCTTTAGTAATACATGAGCCTACACATTAGTGTGAAGAAAATGAGACAAATTGTGTTGTCCACAGGAGTAGATTTGTCTCAATTCCTACATATCTTCAACATATTGCAGGAAATGAAAGTGAGGGTTTATGCCATACATTGTGTTTTCAAGAACAATAGGTTGCTATTACACTTGAGGATGTATCATCAATCATCATCTTAGTAAACCTTTCTTTAGATTCTCCTTACAATATTCTTTCAATAGTAAATGGTCAGCTAGGTAGTACCGACCAGTCTTCTTGTTCTTTACCATAAGGTCTATAAACTTGTCAATGTGACTAGAATATTTTAGAACTGCATGAGGACTTACACTTGGGTCATTGATCTCTAGAATGCCTTCTTCTAAAATAGAGTGTTGTAGCCAAAATGACAAGATATTAGCCGTGACAGCACAACCACGGGGTCAAATAATCATATAGTCATGGACTCCACCATAGGTATGAAAGGAAGAGGTTATTGTGTTGATGTTTTCTACTATGTGAGTTTGGCAGGATAAACCCTACAAGTTTGCACTAACATAGAGGATGCTTCTATAGTAACTCTTGACAAAGAAGGTGGATCAATTGATTGAGAAGAATTTTGTGAAGCCACTGTAGCATCAAAGTAGTTTGCTTCTGATGAGTTCTTTCTAATCCAAGATTTGCACTTGGTGGCAACTTGCTCACAAAAGACTGTGATGAAGCCAATGTGAGGTTGATTATTCATTTGGGAGTTATAAAAGAATAGAGCAATAGAGCAACAATTTAGGACCGAAGACCACAAGAATAGGCTTATCCTTGAAGGGGAGGATTCTCCTTGTTTAGTGAAAATTTCTTAAGCCAAAACCACACCATCATCTATAATGTCTAAGAAATTCACTAACTCAAAGTGTCTTCAAGGCAAGGATAGAGGTAGCCACTCCAATGTGAGAAGGCATAAACAACATGATTGTGGAGAGACCGACTTGGAGAATGTTGAGAAGGCACAACTAGTCAAAGACAAGTCTCTATTAAAGAATTATACTAGGGAAAAGAAGTCTCTACATAGTTAAATCTTGCAAGTTGTTGTTGCTATGTTGATTAGGACAAGTGTCCTACTTGTTGTTGCTACTACACTCATTGTAGCACTTTTATCCAACTTGCCTTGCCATTCTCACCACTAGTTGCATTCTTAGTTATCTGTAAATGTATGTGAACTAATTTCTGAAAAGCAGTTGCTTCAAGCATACCATCTCTCCTCCTAGAATCATTCATTTGTTTTCATTATGCTACATTTAGCTAGATTGGAGGAGATATAGGCAATTCAAAATACTTGCACTTTTTAAAGCCTACCATCATGTCTAAGGATCTCAGTAGTTGAAAGGCTTGGACACTCTATACTAGCAAGTTGTAATGTAGTAGAAAAAAATACAACAACAAAGTTGAGGTAATGCTTTAGGATTAGGAAACACCCATTATGAAAAATAAGTCATTCCTTGCACTTAGTAGAAAAGCTCAATTTGGCATTTTCAAATGAGTACTTGTTAGTCTTTGGCCTAATTTTGCCATTGTTGAAGGACACTAAAGATACATCATTTGGTATATATGCCAATCTTGTTTTGGAGAAGAAATTCAGATTGGAGGTGCTCTTAGGAATTGTTTTAGGTGGATAATGTGATAGTAATGAAAGAATCAGTAGGATTGCAATATGTATGCTAAAAAGGCTTGTCCAAGATTTTGGCAGGTCCAAGCACAAAATTGTGATTAGCCTTTGGCATCATTGCCCAAATGCCAAGGCCCTTGTGCAGATTCTTGTGGATCATGTTTTGGATGCCACAATTTTCAAAGTTGGTTCAAGTTGATGAGTAGGAATCATAATATCTAAAGCTACTTGAAATCTTGAAATGATCAATGGCAAAATTAGTGGAGGCTTAGCATATGCCAAAGATCCAGTGAAGCCTTGGCGACAATGTTGGCTAGTTCAATGTTTTTTTTTGAATTGATTCTTTTTCAATCAAGTGGATTACTACTTTGAAAAATCCCTACCTTTCTTTACTTGTTAAGGTAAAATGCTAAAGGGAACTTGCCCATGACACTTCATTTAAAGGATGATAATATTGCTCAAGTAGTTTGATCATGCTTTTGAGAGGTCAACCAGCCCTGGGGTAGGCTAGGATAGATATGAGAACTTCTAAGTTGGAATAGATCTAAAAAAATTTCAAGCCTGAGATAGGCATGATAACTTCTTCATTGAGCTATTTCTTGTCTGAAATTGAGCTTTTGACTCTGCTATTAGAGCATGTTATTACTATAGAAAGAAACATGTGAATAGCTAGAACCACAACAAATAGTGAGGCAATTGTTAGCCACTGTTAGGGATTCAAAATAATAATGAAGCAAGGTATTTAGCAACTCGAAAGTGGCATTAATTAGGATAGCCTATAATTAGCTTGTGAATTAGGCCACAGATCTTTGTAGGATAGCCTAAAATTGGCTTGTGAATTAGGCTATAACAAGCAAATATTTGTTGTAGGATAGCCTATAATTAGGTTGTGAATTAGGCCATAGATCTTTACCTTGCTTTAAGGTAGGAGCATTCAAACATCATTTCAAGTTTGAGCAAGGAATGCCTAACTAATGTTCCCACTCAATTATAGTTGAATCATTTTAGCAGTGAAATATCTAGAGAGATGCATTAGGAGTCCAGACATGAGCAACCATGAGTAAATTTTGTCAATATATTGAGTTGGACATAAGTTACTCCTAGAAGGAATGGGCATTATGGACATATGCACTATAATAATTGGAACAATGAGCATTGTATAAGTAGTAGCATGCATATGATAGTGATGTATATTCTCTTGGGAGGCTATGCACAAAGGTGATAGTCACTCTTGGGAGAGGATGATGCAATCTCAATATGATTCACTATAGAAAAATCATACATGGGATTTGGTTTCTTTGCCCAATGGGAGATATGCATTGCCATGCAAGCGAGTGTACAAGTTGAAGATTACCCATGATCACCTTGAGCCAGCATATAAGGCCAAATTGATGCCTACAAATTTTAAGCAGAATAAGGGAGTTGATTTTGATGAGTCATTCTCTCATGTGGTCAAGATGTCTACCCTATTGCTTGGTATTGGCCTTGGTTATGTAGATGGATCTGAATTTGTACTAGATGGATGTGAAAATGGCTTTCCTTCATGGGGACTTGCATGAGGACATTTATATGTAGCAGCCTAAGGGCTTTGAGGAAATGGGCGAGAAACATCTAATGTGTAAGTTGAGAAAATCTTTATGGATTTAAGTAGAGTCATTTAGAGAATGGTATCATAGGTTTGATGTTTGTATACATTCACAAGGTTATTTATGAGAAAGAGTATTTGTGGACTTAAGCAAGTATCTAAAGAATGGTATTATTGAAGGGAGAAGCTCAAGTGGAAGCACAAGTGAGAGGAGAGGTGTGAGCTATGGCAGATGGAGCAAGAGAGCAAGAGAGAGAGACTCAAGATGTGGGAACTCCAATAGTCACAATGTGTGACTGACCTTCCTTTTATTCAAATGTCATTGAAATAATAAAGAATGAAGTGACAGTGATGGATGGCTTCCACTTGTAGTGTGTAGAAGTGAGTACCATTAGTATAGTCATGGGCTGTTAGACATAGGCACCTTTACCTCAACAACCTCCCACTTAAAGGAAAATGTACCTCGAGTGAAGAGGGAACAAGAAAAAAAGTGAAAAAGTACAATGTGTACATAGAGTACAACAGGATGAGGAATATAGGTCATCTCATCCAATGTCCATCAACTTCCTAAAGGAAAATGTGCCTCAAGTGAAGAGGGAACAAGACAAAAAGTGAAAAAGTACAATGTGTACATAGAGTACAACAGGATGAGGAATATAGGTCATCTCATCCAATGTCCATCAACTTCCGATTTCCTATTGTTTGCATGTCTTGCACAATCAAAGTCAATATATCCCATGACTGTTGTATCTTGGCCACCATCATGGCATACATCAAATTGCCTGCTTGCGAATGCATAAGGGATCTTGGCCATCTTGGCCTTATGCTCATAAGATTTTGGACAATTAGCCTAGCTCATCTTCACATGAGAAGGCAAAGGATAGCTAATATGCTTAACATCTTGCATATGAAACTGCTCAAGGGCCTTTCGGATATACTCCCTCTGTGACACATAAAGGAGCCCCTGAGAGCGCACATAATGCACATCCAAAGAATATGTGAGGCCTATCCCATGTCTTTCATCTCAAAGCTATTCTCTTGAGATGACTTTTCAAAGCATCCAACTCATTAGGAACTCTCCGAGCAATCAATATGTCATCCACATAGAGTGCCAAAATCAAAAGGCTGCCACATTACAAGCCTTCTTCATGTATAAACTGGGATCATATCATTGTATGTATAGGCTTGTGAATGCATAAAAGCATCAAACTTGTGGTACCATTCCCTAGGTTCCTGCTTAAGGCCATAAAGGCTCTTTCTCAATCTGTACACTAGGTGTTCCCTACCTTTTCCTTAAATACCTTAGGGTACTACATATAAATCTCCTCATGCAAGTCCCCATGTAAGAAATCCATCTTAACATCCATGTAATAAAGGTCTAGATCTCTAACTGTGAGCAACCAATGCTAGTACTAGACATAGGGTAGTCATCTTGAGGAGAAAATACTTCCTCAAAATCAACACCATGCTCTGGTTTAAAACCCTTAGCAACCAATATGGCCTTGTAGAAAAGCTTGGGGAATCCAAGGTTACTCTTCAACTTGTATACCCACTTGCATGACAATGCACACTTTCCATGAGGCAAATGAACCAATTCTCATGTATGATTTTTCTGTAAAGAGTTAAACTTTGACTGCATGGCTCTCTCCCAAGAGTGACTATTACCATGGCCTTATCATAAGTGAGAGGCTCACTTTCATTTGTCACCATCACATAATCAATGGAGGGGTCAAACTACTCAGGAGGATCTCCGGCTCTAGCAGAGCATCTCAAGGCAGGCTGAGGAGCCTGTACATTCTGTCTAACATCATGGTCATGGGCCATAGGAGCATTAGTTGCCTGTTAGTGGCTACTGCAAGCTATCTAGCTGGTTGTACAAGAGTAGGAGGCTCCTCCTGAAATATAAACCTCTATATTTGGACTATTTTCTAAGGCTGCTTATGCATATTTTCCTCATGGAAAACTATATCATGGTGGCTATAGATGACCTCTGTGAGCCTGTGGATCCCATAGGCGATAGCCCATCTCACCTGTATCCCCATAACCAAGAAAGATGCATTTCACAAACTTAGAATCCAACTTTTTGCACTTATCCTTGGGTATATGGTAGAAAGTCTCACAACCAAAGACATGCAAATGAGCATACGAGGGAGGTTTTCTAGACCACATCTCCTTTGCAATCTAAAAGTTAATATTACTGCAAGGAGATCGATTGATCAAGTGTATGACAGTAGTCATTGCCTTAGCCCAAATTTGCTATGGGGTAAGCCTACTAGGCTAAGCATACTATGGACTCTTTTCTATATTGTCATTCTCATGAGCTCAGCCATACCATTTTGGGGTGGGGTGTATGGGGCGGTCGATTGATGCTTAATACCCCTCTCATCGCAAAACAGCTCAAAGGATTTAGAGACATACTCATCTCCATTATCTGATCATAGGCATTTTACCCAAACTAATTCTCGAGCAATGCAAGCCAACACTGAAAGGTAGCCAAAATATTAGATTTTAGCTTCATGTGATATTGCCTAGACCTTATGTGAGGAATTATCAATGAATGTGACAAAGTACTTCGCGCCTCCTAATGACTGATAGGGCATAGATCCACATACATTAGAATGAACAAGAGCCAAAGGCTCATCATCCATGCACTTATGTGTACTACATGTTTGCCTACCAAAAAAACAATGATCACATGACTCAAAACACTTATACTCAAGGGGCGGAAGATACTACAAATGAGTAAGCATTTTCATTCCCTTTAAGGCCATGTACCCAAGGCGACAATGCAAAAGAGATACATGTGGAATTGCAACCATAGACAAAATATGATCTACAGATCTAGATATAACCAAGGGATATAAAGTGCCAAACTTGGCACCATATGGTAGAACAAGGTTCCCATGGGTGATCTTCCAAGAAGAATTCCCAAAGGAAACAAAGTAACCCTCATCATCCAATGTACCAATAGAGATAAGACTCTTCATGAGACCCAGTACATGTCGAACATTATGCAAAGTAAACATACCACCTGAACCAAACTGCAGCTGGTGGATATCACCAATACAAACTATATGCAATGCCAAGTCAGTCCCCGAAGGGACAGGTCTAGTCATATTGTGATAGGAGTGGAACCACTCTCTATTAGGGTCACATGAAAGGAATCCCCTAAATCTATCAACCAATACTAAGTAAAAACACATTAGGTATTAGTCAGCTGTGCGACTCATCCAAAGAAGAAGTTGCAAGTATGTAATCATCATTAGAGTCAAGTTACTACACTACATTGATCTATTTGATCTTAACACTTGACTTAGCAAGGGCAATCCTACAATCAACAGACTTGTCATTTGTGCTTTCCCTTTGCCCTTTTCCTTGTGCATGTCATCGTGCATTTTATGGCTAGCCTGATACGTCCTACTTTCCCACAATAAAGGCATATCAAATCAGACTTACATCCATGGGACTTACTGTGAGACTATCCAAGGACTTAGAATGAGACTTTTGCAAGTCTCTACCATGGAGTCATTCCCGCTCTTGCCATTATGGCGACCCCGAACAATCAAAGCATGAGAAGTACGAGAAGCATCCACATTCTTCCTATTTATCTGCTTTGTCAGAAGTGCACCCTCTATATCTTTAGCCTATTCTCGGACATATTTGCACACGTAGCATTTTTAGATAGTGTGACCAACAAGAACAAAGGTGAAATATTGTCCTTAAAGTCAATACCTTGTGATGATAGCTAGCCAAAGAT
This sequence comes from Lygodium microphyllum, assembly GCF_053477565.2. Classification (NCBI taxonomy): domain Eukaryota; kingdom Viridiplantae; phylum Streptophyta; class Polypodiopsida; order Schizaeales; family Lygodiaceae; genus Lygodium; species Lygodium microphyllum. Next base: position 21,545,462 of record NC_141153.1, read on the forward strand.
AGCATGAAATACGATCAAATGTTAAGAAACACTAGAGTATTCCTTTGTACAAAGGTCCATAAGTTGCTTTAACCAATACATCTAAGAAGCAGAGCTCTGCTCATCATAGAGATTATGGATTTTCTCCCAAAGATCCATGTAGATTGCCCATCTGTGAGGACAACATTATAACAAACCCGCTTGTTGAGGGTGTAGGATAATCGTAGATGTGCAAAGCTCATTTAAGTCATCTCATACATCCAGATCTTGACCTTCAGGCTTAATGCTCTTGCATTTGATTGGCTTAATCTTAGATTTTTGTACCAAAACTTGCCAAATTTGGATCTTCCAATAGCCATAATTGCTACCATCCAACTTTTCAAGGTTGAAGATGGCACTGTGATTCAAATGATTAGCCATATTCACATAAGGTCTAGGCAATATCCCATGAAGCTAAAAATAAGAGGTATGGACTAAATAATAGTTGTCCGCAAACTATGACCAAAATAGCATCAAATGGAGGGGAGTGATCTCATAAATAATACAACATTATACAATTAAAATAGTAAGAAATCACTGCTAAAACAGGGGAAATCACTGATACAAAACAACCTGTAGCATGTGAGTAGAAGTTGAAGTAGCTCAAGCTCAACTGCAAATAAAATCCAAAGCCCAATGTAACGTCCAAGTGTCAAGTAAGTGGCTCCCACTGGAACAAAAGTCAGATGCTAGATGGGCAAGCAAATCCTCATGTGAGTGGCATCCAAGTATCCAAGAAATGTCAAGTACATAGCTGAGAGCATAAGACCTAATAAATTCTTCAAGTCTGTAAGGTCATAGACCTTTGAAACATTCAATGAAGTAATTGACAACCAATGTCAAATATCCTAAGCTCAAATTAGAGCTCAAATGCATTGAATAGTATAATCAATCATAGAGCTTCAATGTCATGCACTAATACATTCGATAGAATGCCCGAATAGCATGAAAGAGCATTAGGCATAGAATGTCCCCACTAAAAACTTGTTATCCACTATATGTATAGCAGTAAATGATAGTCAATATTGAGCAAAAGGGAGCTCAATTGAAGCCCAAAAGTATTTCAGGAGCATGACCAAGCATGTGGCATTAACCATAGATATCAATATATCATCCCGAGTAGCCCAGAAGCATCAACAAGCAATAGGTATATGCTTTCATTGATAAATTATCCTTTAGCCTTGCTTATTATAATAGTAAAAATGATAGTAAAAATGAGCCAAATATGGGTCTCAAGTTAGTCCAAAAGCATTCCAATACATTGGCCAAACATTTCCCAAGTGTCCAACATCAAATGAGCATCACATAAGCCAAGAGCATGACATTTCCCAGACAAATAGCATTCAAATTGTTATGACAGCATTGATATCTATGAGAAAATTGAGCTAAAAGAGTGCTCAAATCAGTCCAATAACATCTCAAACCAATGATATATGATCCCCCAAGTATTCGGCAACAAAACATAGGTATACATGCATCCTAGGAAGCATGTATGAGCTCCAAACATTGAAGATATTGCTGTCCTATTTTATGAAAGCATGCTGCCCTGTCTACGCAATTAATAGTTGAAGCTCAATGACTCAAAACCAATGCTCAATGTTAATGGTCATCAATGCTGAGAGGAGTGGTAAACAACACTAAATCTTTTGTCCAATGTCGGGGAGTGGTTGAGCAAGCACAAGTGCTTAAAAATGGCCACAACTAAAAAAACGTTTTTGTATTTCTGGCTTTGAATATATTGAGCTGAATACTCCTTGAAATAAGCTCAATGTATCAAGAATCGCGTGGTGGGGAGACTTGCTTGAGCTGCTGCACCAAACACACACTGTATACACAAGAGGAAGCTCACTCAAGAACACAAGAAGAGAGATGGAGGCCAAAACGTTTTCTTGCTAGTTTCTTCTTCTTTTTCCACATACTATACAATGTACACAAAGTATAGATAAGATATAACATAAGGGAAAGTGAGACTACTAAGTCAAATAGTGCATAACTGACTACACTAATCGACTCGCGCTATGTCTTTGCCAGTTGTAGGTAGGTGTAACAAACTAAATATAATAAGTGATAAGTTAGTGGCCATGTGAGTATCATAATGACCACCAATGTGCTAAGTGTAGACGTGCGGACCCATCTAGCGAGGCGGTCCATCATCAATGCCCGCACGTGTTGAGCTTTCCATCTCAACACTCCCTCTCAAGCTTAACTCTATCTCTACAACTCCAAGTAAGCTTCGGAACTTTTGAAGCTTCTCTGCACTCAATGCCTTTGTGAAAATGTCAGCTATCTGATCCTGTGTATTGACATATACCAAGTCAATCTCTCCTGCAATTACCTTCTCTCTCACAAAGTGGTAGTGCACCTCAACGTGTTTTATCCTGGCATGGAACACTGGATTCCTAGCTAGCTGTATGCTGCTCATGTTGTCACAATGAATGACAACTGGACCATCTCCCTGCACGTTCAAATCACCTAATAGCTTTTGCAGCCATACCACCTCACATGCTACCATAGCAGCACCTCTATACTTAGCCTTTGTACTCGATAAAGCAACTGTAGGTTGCTTTTTACTGCTCCATGTAACTGCTGCACTACCAAGGGAAAACATGAATCCACTTGTAGATCTTCTGTCTGATATGCTACCAGCCCAATCTACATCTGTGTATCCAAAGACATGTACATCCTTACCTGGCTCATAAAAAAGTCCATAATGTAAAGTGGACTTCACGTACCTCAATATACGTCTAACTGCATCCAAATGAGGCTTTCTAGGCATCTACATAAACTGACTGACAAGGCCAACAGCATAGCTCAAGTGTGGCCTTGTGATAGTCATGTAAATCAAACTCCCTACTATCCTCCTGAACATAGTAGGGCCTTCTATCTCATCCCCAACATCAGCATTCAACTTCACATTTCGCTCCAATGGTATTGAAAGAGGCTTACATGCTGTCATATCATACTTGGATAAGATATCCAAGCCATATTGCCTTTGGGATAGCCATATACCATCATCACATCTGATCACCTCAATACCAAGAAAGTATCTCAGCTCACCCAAATCTTTCATCTCAAACTTCTTCTTCAAGAAGTCCTTAACTTCAACAATGTCACTTGTAATAATCAAGTCATCCACATAGATGACTATGATGACCAAACTTGCATCTCCCTTTCTCACATAAAGTGAGTGATTAGCATCAGAAATAAAAAATCCAATATTGACAAGATACTCTCCAATCTTGTCAGACCATGCTCTAGGTGCTTGCTTGAGCCCATAGAGTGCGTTCTTTAACCTGCACACATATGTGGGATGCTCTAAATGCTCATAACCTGATGGCTGCTCCATATACACTTCTTCTTGCAATTTACCATGCAAGAAGGCGTTCTTAACATCCATTTTTTGCAAACTCTAACCTTTGGCTGTTGCCAAGGCAATCACACACCTAACAGTTGCCATCCTAGCAACTGGACTGAATGTCTCTTCATAATCTATGCCATATGTTTGAGCATAGTCTTTTGCAACCAGCCTAGCCTTATACGTGCTAACTAAACCATCTGCATTATGCTTGACTTTGTAAACCCACTTACAGCCAATAGATTTTTTACCCTTATGTAAGGGTACCACATCCCAAGTCTTATTGGCTTCTAATGCAGCCATCTCCTCATCCATTGCTGCATCCCAATGAGCATAACCAATAGCATCCTCAAAACAAGTGGCCTCAACATCCTCAACTAGTTTCACCATATAAGCATAATGGTGAGCTACATAACCTTCAAAACCAAATCTTTTAACAGGGTATATGACCCTGCTAGATCTGCGTACCACTATATTACTCAATGGAGCCTTTACATTACTATGAGCTCTCTATACACCTGGCGTCCTGACTGAAGGAATGACAAGCTCATCATCCAAACTCTCCGAACCACTAGAATCTCCATCAAATCCCAAATTACTGGTAGATGCATCATTACCATCTAGTACTTTCTTCTTTCCTTTGTCCTTCCATGCAACACTTATAGATCCACCTGAAGGTGTGGGGCTACTCCTTAGTCTCCCAGACCAAGGGCTCACTGTAGGTGTAGTACCAGATGATGTTTCTGGTCCACTAAGACTCCGTGATTCTTGTTTATCTTTCTGCACATAGCTGTCCTAATCATTATCATCATCCAAAACATCACCAGCAAGTGTATACCAACTTCCCATCTCATCAAAGATAACATCCCTGCTCACTCTGAACTCTCCTGTGACAGGGTTATAAAGTGATACCCTTTCTGCTCTAAAGAGTATCCAATAAAAACACATTTTTCTACCTTTGGATCAAGCTTCTTCCATAGCTCATTTGGCACATGAACATATGCAACACATCTAAATACCTTCAAGTGCGATACATCAGACTTCTTGCTAGTAAAGCATTCTTCAGGAGTCATCCCATGAACTACAGCTGTGGGAGTTCTGTTCATAATATAAACAGCAGTATGGATAGCCTTAGACCAAAAATGTTTGGGCATATTCTTTTCAGCCATTAATGCTCGTGTAACTTCTGCAATATGCCTGTTTTTTCCTTTTGCAACACCATTTTGCTGTGGGGTATACCTGCAAGTAAATTGCCTCTTTATTCCATGAGTCCTCAAGAAGCCACTAAACTCATTAGAGAGATACTCTCCCCCTCCATCTAATCTCAAACACTTTACTTTTAAGCCTGTTTTCGTTTCAACAGCTACCTTAAAAGATTTGAAGTGCTCAAACACATCGCTTTTTTCCTTCATGAAGTATACCCATAACTTCCTTGAACAGTCATCAATAAATGTGAAAAAGTATTTGCTTCCACCAAGAGATACATTCTGTGTAGACCCCTAAACATCTATATGCACTACATCAAGTATTTTTCTACTCACTTCTCTATCATGCGAGAAGGGTTTTCTTGCCTGGTTACCAAACTGGCATGCTTCATAGACTTTATGCAATTCTGCAACTCTAAAAGAAGACAACCCTATAACCAATCCTCTGGACTGCATTAATTTCAACCTTTGCACATTTGCATGTCCAATACGTTTATGCCATATTTCAATATCTGCAACTACTCCTTTTCCTTTAGCATATATAGCAGCATCCATTGCAGGAATTCTAGCATCTAAAGTGAACATTCGGCCAACTCTACTTCCTTTTGTGACCAACCTACACTTATCATTAAAGTCTTCTACAAAACAACCTTTTGCATTGAATCGGACCTGCAACCCCTGCTCTACCATTTGGTCAACAGATACTAGATTCTTTGTAATTGATGGCACATATAATACATCTGTCAGAGACGCTTTGTCTGGCCATCATACAAGGACAAGGGAACCTTTCCAATATGTGAAATTGGGTGGCATGAATCATCACCCGTCTGCACATAACCTGGATTTTATAAGTCATGCATCTCTCCAAACCATTCAACATGACTGGTCATATGATTAGATGCACCTGAATCGACATACCATACATCATCATGTGTCCCCTTTCATGTAACTGCATTCATCATATGCTGCATAATAAACATACACTCATTTTTGTCTTCATTGTGTCGTAAAGATGATGAATAGTTTTCTTGCTGCAATTTACCACTACGAATATCATCCTTCTTTGCATAGCAATGGGCTGCAATATGGCCTGTTTTGCCACAATAATGGCAAACAATAGCAGAATTTCTAGAACCTCTATTCTGCCATCCACCTCTTCCTCTAGAGCTCCCCCTGCCTCTAAAGTTTCCTCTACCTCCAGAAACCTACATTTCACCAAACTGTTGATTGAACTTGTTTTGCTGGTTATCACCAGCACGTCCCATACCATAGCCTCTCAAAGAGGATCTACCATGTCCCCTTCCTGAACTCGAATAAAATGCTTGGACCTATTCACCATTTCTTTTAGACAAATCACCCTGCATATTGATCTTTTCAGTAATCATGAGAGAGATCAGCTCATCAAAATTTGAAAATGGCTTCCGTACATATATTGAAGTAACAAATGATTTCCATGCCTTCTCATTGTTAAGGCCACTCAGAGTGGATGAAACCAAATCATCATCATCCGACATTGCATCAATCGCTGCTAAAGCATCTGCAATGCTCCTCACCTTCAACACATACTCATTGACAGACATTTTTCCTTTCTTCAAGGCATTCAACTCTTGCTTGAGTTGAATCTTTCGTGCCTTTGTATTTGCTGAAACATGCTCTCAAAAATTGTCCAAGCTGCATGTGAAGTTTTTGCATTCCTAATATGTCCCAGCATAGTATTATCAATAACTGCAGATAGCCAGTACATCACCTTTTTGTCTTTCGCATTCCACTCTTTCCATGCTTTTAACTCATCTGTAGTCGGAGGGATACCCAGCTCTGGCTCCTTTTTTTCACCTGAAATAAATTCATAAAGGCCCTTTCCTATGAGGAAGTTCATCACACGGAACTTTCATGAAGGGTAGTTGTTCTTGTCGAGCTTCTCAATAATGGGATTTCCACTGTTCTTTGCCATTATCACAAACAAGGATATAACATAGCAAGCTAGTCTTTTGCAATCTTCCACAATAGGTGCACAACAATACACTAAGCAATCTTTTTCACTGATTGCTCAATAGTACATGTAATCTGCAACCTGTTTGCAGATAAACCTTATGTTTGCTTCCTGCAAACACCTCAAAAATTACAGATTCGCAATCTATAACCTGTGCACCCACTTTCGGTCAATATAGCCGAAATCACAGTGTACCATGAAACTGCTATCCGCAACCTTGCGGCTCTAAAACGGGGCCTGAAATGGCCTCAGACGCCCAAAATAACTGTGGGCAAGCCTTAAAGGGCTTATTTGTAGAATATACAGTGATCTGTTTGCACACCAAATCTCACAGCAATCTGAGATTTTTGCTTGACCCTGCTTCCGGTGCCTCCACAAGCACTATCCAAGAGAGAGAGTGGAAGAATGGGAGAGCTTCTTACCGTTGCTTTCTTGCTCGAACCTTGCTTCTTCTCCTTCACTTCAGCCTTCAAAATCAGTCTCTCTCAGTGGCGCGGCTCTGATACCATGTCAAGAATCGCGTGGTGGGGAGACTTGCTTGAGCTGCTGCACCAAACACACACTGCATACACAAGAGGAAGCTCACTCAAGAACACAAGAAGAGAGATGGAGGCCAAAACGTTTTCTTTCTAGTTTCTTCTTCTTCTTCCACACATTATACAATGTACATAAAGTATAGATAAGGTACAACATAAGGAAAAGTGGCCTATTAAGTCAAATAGTGCATAACCGACTACACTAATCGACTGGCGCTATGTCTTTGCCAACTATAGGTAGGTGTAACAAACTAAATATAATAAGTGATAAGTCAGTGGCCATGTGAGTATCATAATGACCACCAATGTGCTAAGTGTAGACATGAGGACCCATCTAGTTAAGCGGTCCATCATCAATGTCTGCACGTATTGAGCTTGCCATCTCAACACAATATAGACTCAAGAATGCTTGAGATAGTCCCAGTAGGTCCTAAGAAGTCCTATAGCAATGAGAGATCAATATGAGCCTCAAGAGATGGAGCTATGGCTGCCATGGTGAAACCCTATTGTAGGTAACTTGAATGAGAGTTGAAGCAATGCTGGTTGAGCTCAAGCTCATGGAGAGGAAGGATCTGATACCAGTTGAAGGAAGAAACCCAAGTGGAAGCAAGAGAGGTGTGAGCTATGGCAGATGGAGCAAGAGAGAGAGACTTAAGATGTGAGAACTCCAATAGTCACAATGTGTGATTAGCCTTCCCTTTATTCAAATTCCACTGAAAGAATAAAGAGTGAAGTGACAGTGATGGGCATCCACTGCATGTAGTGTGTAGGTGCGGGTATTGTTAGTGTAGTAATATATGGGTAGCTAGGCACAGGTGCCCCTTTACATCCAACAATCATATACTTGATGACTTTATGTATTCATAGGGTTACTTTAATAGTGATATGGATCTACATCTTTACACAAAGAATGCCCATGATAGTAGCCTTATCATTTTGGTGCTATATATTGATGACATGCTAATTGTTGGGAGTGCTCATGATGAGCTGGATGCTTTGAAGGATTAGCTCAAAAAGAGCTTTGAGTTGAAGGGCACAGGATGTGCCTCTTTGGTACATGTATAATATGTAATCTCTCTAAGAGACTCCTCTACTTGTCATAGAAGGAGTATATTCATAAAGTCCTTGAAGAGTTCCATATGTAGGATGATAAGTCTATTGGCTACCCATTACCTTCTCATGTGAAGGTGAGTTAGGCATGTTGTTCCTAGTCTGATGATGAGAATGCAGAGTTGACCAAGTTCCCATATGCATTCATAGTGGATAGCTTGATGTATGCCATGATAGCTACTAGACTTGAAATAGCATTTGTAGTGGGAGTTTTCGATCTTTATATGGTGATACCTGGTAGGCCACATTGGGATGTCGTGAAGGATACCATGATATACCTTAAGAACACTACACATATGTACAACTATTATGGTGGTAGATACTAGAGTCATGGGCTATGTAGACTCTAATTATGCATGACATGTAAAAGTAGGAAGTCCACCTCTATCTATGTCTTTACTTTTGTTGAAGTTGCTATTTTTTGGATGTCGAGGGTGTAGAAATGCATGGCCTTGTCTACTATTGAGGTTGAGTACATTGTAGATATACTAAGGCTTGCAAGGAGGCCCTATGGTTAGGGTGTGTGTTGGTAGAACTTGGTATGATTATGACTTTTACATTACACACAAGTAGAAGAGTACTAACACAAAAAACTTCTATGATGTAGTATTAGCAAAGAAGAGCACCAATATAGGTAGTACTATCACATAGTACTAATGGTGAATACCATTACTAATTGGTTTTAACACTAACTAATATAGGATAGTAATTGACATTAACATAGGCTAACATATACTAATAGAAAATACTAACACAAAAGACTAATAGAAAGGCTTATACAAAAGACCATCACAAAAAGTAGTAATTTAGAAGACTACTAGCGAATACTTTTAATAGGGAAGAGTACTAAGACAAACAATATTAACAAACATTGATAAGATATAAGACTTTTTACATAGTTGTAGCTAATATAAAATATCAACTTATAGTTCTAACTTAGAGTACTAAAATAATTTTCACATAAAAGAATAGTATCTTGTACTTCTAATATAGTACATAAATAGCAATAAATAGAACTAAATAGAAATAACAGGTTTGTCACATAGTGCTGACTTGAGTAATGAGATAGTTTGTTGAAATAAGTCAAAGATAAGTTATACTATGTTGAATGTAGTAACATTTTGATGTAGAAATACCTTGGTAAGCTCCATGTAGTGTGCAAAGATGAAATCTATAGTTTTTTTGACTTATGCACTACTTAACTACTAGCAAATACTACTAAAAAGGAAGAGAATCAAGGTAGACAATACTGACATATATTGATACATATATTGATAACATATAATACTTCTTACATAGTTATAGATAACATAAAACATCATTTTTATAGTTCTAACATAGTTCTAATATAGAGTACTAAAATAATTTTCACATAAAATAATAGTATCTTGTACTTCTAACATAGTATATAAATAGTATAAATAGGACTAACAAGTTCCTCATCATCACTGATTTGAGTTATAAGATAGTTCAATGTTGAAGATAGTAACATTTGATGTAGACATACCTTGGTAAGCTTCATATAATGGTAGGGGTGAAATTTGTAGTTTTTTTTACTTATTTGCTACTTGTAGACATTCTTCTTGTTTGGAGACACCATTTGTTGCTTATCCAAAAATAAATGATAGAGTGAATAATCCCTTCACCTAGACAATTGGTCCTACATTTGTGACCTTCTCCTACCCATTTGAGCTTCTTAGCTTGCACATCAACACAATGTTTCTTCAAAGTTCTTGAGTGGATATCAAGGGCTTTAGCAACTCTGCTATCACTGTATTATCTTTTTGTTGCATTGTTAGCAACAATGTGAAGTGCTACTCTCTTTACAATTAGCTCATCTATACTCTCTAGGACTTTTACATGCTCATAAATATCTTGATATTCTCTAGAACTACCTCTTAAAAAAAAAAGGTTAGGGAACACTCTCTTCTTCACAATTCCTTGTTGTTCAAATGTCATAAAACCCTACCAAGAAATTTTTAACATCCTTCTCCATCAAAATTGATAGTAATGTTGCAGAAGTAACACATTACAGATAATGCAATATCATGCTTGCTTCTATTAGAGCACTTTGAATGTCCACTTGATGAGCCTCTAGACATATAGGGCTTAGTTGATATTTTTAAAATATATCTAGATATACACAATTGAGATAAAGAACATGCATGTTAGGGGAAGAGGTAGAGAGGGAGGGGGTTGAGGGAGGCAGAGAGGTAGAGAGGCAAAGAGAGGGGGGATGCAAGCAAAAGGGAGAGACAAGGAGAGAGAGAGAGATAGACTCAAGTAGAGAGCAGAATGGAGAGTGGCAAAAGAGGAAGGGATAAAGGTTGGTACATGCTAATTGTAGGATGCTAGGTAGCAGTAGAGCAAAGAAAATTGGCAAAGGCACGCAAAGGAGGAAAAACCGAAGACAAGTGCAAATCAAGGAAGGGTGCAAGGCGTATAAATTTTTAGAAAAAACTTACAATCATACAATTAATTGTAATATTATTTTGAAAGTCAAATGTAGCACTTGTGTAAATCGTAGTATTTTCCATTAGTTAGAAATACCTGTAGCTCAAGAAGGGAGTGCAGGCACTAGCTTTCATTTAGTTTCATGACGGTCGGTATAATCTAATATGTATACATAAACTGAGAAAGGTTGTCCAAGGGTCAAATAGGAGAGATAGGCACCAAACTTAAGTAGAAGCACAAACTTCAAACCCCATGCATAAAATTTGGAAATTGAATGGATAAGCTTATTCTTGGAGTCTGCAAACTTGAGGCTCTTTTCTTACTCTCGTGTCTATCTTTTTATGTGAGAGAGGGAGAGATGGATTGAGAGAGAGAAAGAGTGTGAGTGAGAGTGAGGACTAGCTTGGATAAGCTCTTGCTTTTCTTCCCTTCTCTTTTCTTTGCGTCATGAGCATGGTGGTGGATCATGGAGATGGAGATTTCTTAAGTGTATCTCTTAGATCATGGAGCTATTAACAAATTCATGTAGCTAGACTATAACAACTGGATTTGCTAGTAAGCTCACTACATTTTATTTGAGAGTGGGCATTGGCTATATGAGAGATAGCCAAAGCTCAGTTGCTTGAAATGCTTGAATCAATAAGTAGTCCATAGGCCTAGCCACATTGCTTATGAGAGTGGTGACATGTTGGTTCAATATTGAGACCAATGGATTTGATCAACTAGGCGTGCACACTCTAGGCCTAGTCACGTTGTTACGCGAGCGGTGATCGAGAGCAAGCCTCACTCACAACCCGATAACAAGACATTAAGGAGTGCCAGTTGGGGTAATTGACTTTGTCCGATGCACACCACAACACAAGAAATTTTAATGTTTCGACAAACACTACACAAACCACATGCCAAACAAACAATGCCTCTCGTAGCTCAAAACAACTTAAAACCCGAATGTGGGTAGAGTATCACTTCAATATAAATTTTGAAAACACCAAAAATTTGAAGACAAAACCAAGTGAAATATATTCTCATACCTTGATAATCTTTGGCCGACATTCGGCACCACAAAGTCCAAATTCTTCATCTTCCAAATTAGCACGTCAAGAGTATCCTCTCGCATATGACCCTCCTCTCACCTCTCTCACAAGGTACAATTGGAATTGAGGGGGAAGGTACCTAGGACTTCTCTCACACCTCCTTATATAGTTTCTCATTCACTCTCATATACATTAGGCTTTTTGCTTTCAACTTTTGGCTTTTGCTTTTCTATTGCTTTTTACTATTTTCGTTTTCTTCTGCCCTATGCCTGTTTGCAACTTGTTTGGATCATAACTTCATCATATGAACTCGAATATAGTTGTTTGGGTACTCAAAACGATCAAAACACATTTAATTGACAAGCTAGCACAGGCAGAATTGGAAAAATCCATCAAAAAGAGGCAAAATATTGTTTTTTGTAAATCGCATCATTTTTCTCTATCTTTTATCTTGGACGACTTATTCCCTTCCTTGGCCTATTGTTCTTGTAATAGCACACACTTTCAACACACATGTCCTCTTTTTCTTCAAGAAATACTTGCTGACGATGTAAAACTTACGACATTTTCCTTTGATCCTTGAGTCTTCAAAATAAACATTCTCTGGATATGAACCTATTTTTTATGTAGTGTGTCCTAGTAGGAATATGGTTTTTTGAAATGAAATCTATGCCCAATCATTCATGATTTGAAAAAATATGCAATGTTGAATCGTGGTATGCAACCATTCGATCAATGCTACAAAAAAAAAAAATTGTATGCATTGAAGAAATTGTGTCTAGCCTATCTACATGTGATCATGTGTCATGCAAAGTGCAAACAAAGTTCCTTGTTAATTTAAATCCTTAACCTCACCTCTCAACTCTCAACGAGAAAATGTTTCATACTCCACTCCACCCAAATTCTCACAATCTCTCTTGAAATGATGGTCCTCAAGATGTTGACCAAATAAGAACAACCCAACTCACAATTGGTGGCGTCCTTCACGACCCTCTAACTCACCCAACCACCTTACCCACTCAACCAGAGGTTTCTAACTTTGTGATGAATATCTCAAATATCATGCGTGCAAGAAATGTGCATGTTCAATGAAGGTGCTCTCTCATGTGGGTGTGCAACTAAGATTTACTGCATATAGCTGCATAGCAGGCCTCATGTCATGCTAGTGCTCAACAATGGTGCAAAATGTGCATAATCCCAACCCATGGCATGAAAGTATTAGATAAGAACATGACACGACCTCCGAGTGTAGTGCATCAAACAAGTGCATCGTGAAGTGCTCGTGAACCCATCATCCCCGTGATGTGCAAGAGTCTCAACAAGAAATGAAACCTTGTTCCACGATGTTCGGTAGCTACTAGCAAACTCTAGCTTCGACTTGTCTAATTTTCACAATGCAACAACTTTGGGTCAATAACCTCAACCAAAGACTCCTCAACTACTAAATCCCCAACTACCTCCTCACAAACCCCTTCCAACTCTATTTCCTTGGTTTTAAACCTCTCTTCCCTCACATTCTCAATTCTTTTCAAAGCCTTACTCAAATTCTCTCTCACATCCTCATCAATGTCACTCTCAGGGTCCTCAAAATTCCAATTTGAATCATCACAAACAACATTAAAACCTTTAGGAAAACTCAAAGAAACTGAAAGATTATCAGATGAAGTTTTCTCTTCGACATTGTTGCCAAAATCAACCAAAAAATTATCCACATAACTATCAAGAAGCATGAGGTCATGTCTACTCAAAACAACATCAGAAACATCACAAACAAAAGCTGCTCCATGGCTCCTCAAACCATCAACAACCAACTCACAAGACTCATCAAAGTCAACAACACCAACACCAAAATCACAACATGAGTCAGAACCCATAACCTCAAAACTCTCTTGATCAACAAACTCACAACAAATCTCAACAAACTCATCAGGCAATGAATGCAAACCCTCAACTTGATCTTGAAACCTTACAATTTCTAAGCCCTCCCCCTCATGGTCTTATAAAAAACTAAAAAAACCATCCTCTATTCTCTCTTCATATTTCAAGCAATCAGATCCATCTATACTATCACCAGGGCAAACAAGCTCACTCTCTAAATTGTCTTTACTCTCTTCAACACTGCCATGACTATCAGAACTTTCATCACACCTTTCCTCATCAGAAATATCAAAACATTCTTGACTCTCATCCTCTCCCAAGGAACATGAAAACTCTTCGCCCTTAAAACAATCTGGTCTCTCATTTTCTTCTTTACAACTCAGATCCATCCCTAGATCATCTCTATAGTCCTCAAGCTCCAAAGTATCATTAGTCGATCCCTCCTCTTTAGTTAAATCACTAATCACTAGACTATAAGTATTTGTGGTCAATGGATATGAATTCCCACTCTTAGATTCTTCACTCCAATCAGTCAAACAAGTATTTTTCTCCTCAACCACCCTAGGGAATTTCTCCTCACAGACTTCAATTGATTTCTCACAAGTCAATTCATCCTTTCTAAATAGAGAATGTAGTATACCCCTCTCAAGATAGGCATAACTAACTCTCTTCTCCTCAAATTTTTTTCTCTTAACTCACATTGAACTCAGCCTCTCCTTTGGTTCATGAAACCCTAACTCTTTTTTTCTTTTGGTCTTCCTCTCTTGATATTTAGCTATCTTCACCTCTTCCTCAAAAGTCTTAGGGTTCTTAACCTCTAATTTCACTCTCCAATCTTCTAATTTCAACCCATATACAAAATACATTATCTTCAACATAATTGGGGTTGTCTCACCTTTTGACAATGTCAAACTCCATCGATTCCACAATCTTTCAAAATCCCTAGCAAAATCCTCGACACACTAATCATATTTTTGAACACAAGTTTCTATTTTTGCCCAAATCTCACTTTGACTTTCTCTTTTTTTAAACCAAGATAGAAATGCATTTTTAATAGATTCATAGTCCAATTTCTGTCTCTTAAAATTTAGGCTTCTCTCAAAGTTAAGCAACCAGTTTCGTACTTCTCCCTACAATTGATACCTAAGAATCTGGAGTTTAACTTTAGGATCGGTCACCCTCCCTATCAAACACCACAGCTCTATTTTTTCTAAAAATCTTTCGCAATCTTTTGTACGATTACCATGGAACTTAGGAAAATCATCAGCCATTTTCAACAATCACAAGAAATGAAAACTAGGTCACTTACAAGTAAAACAACCAAGACAAAGTCAACTTTTTCGGCACTCCTCAGTGGGGGCACCAAAAAAGAGATGTTACGTGAGCGGTGATTGAGAGCAAGCCTCACTCACAACCCGATAACGAGACATTAAGGAGTGTCGGTTGGGGTAATTGACTTTTTCCAATGCACACCACAATACAAGAAATTTTAATGTTTCGACAAACCACAAACAGAACCAAATGCCAAACAAACAATGACTCTCATAGCTTAAAACAACTTAAAATCCGAATGCGGGTAGAGCATCACTTCAACATAAATTTCGAAACACCAAAAATTCGAAGACAAAACCAAGTGAAATATATTCTCATACCTTGATAATCTTTGGTTGACACTCAGCACCACAAAGTCCAAATTCTTCATCTTTCAAATTAGCATGTCAAGAGTATCCTCTCGCATGCGACCCTCCTCTCACCTCTCTCACAAGGTACAATTGGAATTGAGGGAGAAGGCCCCTAAGATTTCTCTCACACCTCCTTATATAGTTTCTCATTCAGTCTCACATACATTAGGCTTTTTGCTTTTAGTTTTTGGCTTTTACTTTTCTACTACTTTTTACTATTTTTGTTTTTTCTACCCTATGCATGTTTGCAACTTGTTTGGATCATAACTTCATCATATGAACTTCGAATATAGTCATTCGGGTACTCAAAACGATCGGAACACATCTAATTGACAAGCTAACATAGGCAAATTTGCAAAAATCCATAAAAAATAGGCAAAAATATCAATTTTTGTAAATCACATCATTTTTATCTATCTTTTATCTTGGACAACTTATTCCCTTCCTTGGCCTATTGTTCTTGTAATTACACAACACTTTCAACACACATGTCCTCTTTTCTTCAAGAAATACTCGTTGACGATGTAAAACTTACGGCATTTTCCTTTGACCATTGAGTCTTTAAAATAAACATTCTCTGGATATGAACCTGTCTTTTATGCAGTGTGCCCTAGCAGGAATATGGTTTTTTGAAATGAACTTCATGCCCAATCATTCATGATTTGAAAAAATATGCAATGTTGAATCATGGTATGCAACCATTCAATTGATACTATACACAAAAAATAATGTATGCATTGAAGAAATTGTGCCTAGCCTATCTACATGTGATCATGTATCATGCAAAGTGCAAATAAAGTTCCTTGTAAATTTAAATCCTTAACCTCACCTCTCAAGTATCAGCAAGAAAATATGTCATACTCCGCTTCACCCAAATTCTCACAATCTCTTTGGAAATGATGGTTCTCAAGATGTTGAACAAATAAGAACAACCCATCTCACAATTGGTGGTGTCCTTCATGACCCCGTAACTCACCCAACCACCTTAGTCACTTAACGAGAGGTTCCTAACTTTGTGATGAATATCCCAAATATTGTGCATGCAAGAAATGTGTGTGCTCAATGAAGGTGCTCTCTTATGTATGCGTGCAACTAAGATTTACTACATATTGCTACAACAGGCCTCATGCCGTGCTAGTGCTTAACGATGGTGCAAAATGTGCATAATCCCAACCCATGGCATGGAAGTATTTGATAAGAACAGGAGATGACCCTCGAGTGTAGTGCATCAAACAAGTGCATCGTGAAGTGCTCGTGAATCCATCATCCCCCTTATGTGCAAGAGTCTCAACAAGAAATGAAACCTTGTTCCACAATGCTCAGTAGCTACTCCTGTCCAAAAAAATACCAAGCTCCACCAAGGCTATCAAGTTTCACACTCAACAAATCAAACAAAATGACATAAACAAATCCTAAGCTAGAAAAACACAAGAAAGTCAATTACGAGATAACAAAGTAATCAGTCACACAAAAAACTAAGCTAACAAAAAATCAAACCTAGCTACTGTTTGACTAAGGCTTTTCAGTTTTCATAAAAACTCTTGACAAAGTTTCTTACGAGAGTGGTGATATGTTGGTTCATTATCGAGACCAATGGATTTGAGCAACTAGGTGTGCGCACTCTAGGCCGAGCAATAGGATAGGAGCTTGTGCTTCAAAATGTCACACAGATTAGTGTAGGATGGAGAATCAAGAGGCAATCGGTTCGTGTTTGTGTGTTAGATCTTTCATTTTTTTAGCATGGATGATGGGTTGTAAATTGTAGATAGGTTTAAGATTGCATGTGAACATAGAGTTTAGGTATTAAGATGCTAAAATTAAGGGAAAAAACTAAAGCAATTTCAGTATCTGTATACTCCATAGAGTTATAAGCAAGGGGTTTGCAAGCTAGGGGATTGAGGTTGAGAGGAGCTGTAGCAGTACAAGAGCTTGCACTTTTGTGTTCACTACTAGCTTGGTTATGTAACTCGCATTGAGCTTTTCATATTTGCACTTCTTTTCCTTGTGGAGGTGTGTTTTTGCTTTTGCATAGGTTTATTAAAATGTGCAAAGGTAGAAAGATAGGAGAGGACTTGTGGCGAAGGAGGTGAAGATGAGTTAGATTGAGAGCAATACCTACTTTGAGCAATTTCTCGTTGAGCATAATATCTATTATTGAGCATTTACTTACATATCTCATGGCTTTGAGTTAATTGATTTCTTGGCTTGGGAGTTTTGAATGCTCTCTTTCTCCCTCTTTCTGTCCTCAATCTTAGCACTTTGAACCTCTTGAAATGCCTCCACAAATATCAAAAGTCCTCTAATTCAGATGTAAGGCCTTGCCCCCCCCATCATTGGCCATAAGGCCACTTATCCATTCAAACAAGAGAGAGAATTGTCCACAAAAACATATCAAAATTAGACCCTCCCAAGCAATTTTTTGAAAGCCCATAAGTCATTGTGGAGGATCAGATGAAGTGTGTGTGCAATCCCTACTAGAAATTAGAAAAGAGTCCATCGAACAAGAGCCATAAGGCTTCAAGCCTTAACATCTTTTAGATAGCTTAAAGCCATGTCCGAGCCTTAGCCATAAGGCTTTAGAGCTTAATGTCCATCTTAAAGGCTTAAGGCTTGATTGTTAGCTCACACTTAATGAGATGCACACCCAAGGGTCATAAGGCTTTAAGCCTTAGCATCCTTAATATCCAAGAGTCAAAAGGCGTCCGAGCCATAAGGCTTAAAGCTAAATGTTTGAGCCTTAGTCATAAGGCTTTAATCTTTAAGCTCTGACATCCGAACCATAAACATCCAAGCCACCGTTTGAGAGCCGTGAAGTGCAAGTGCAAGATGTCCATTTGAGCCACAATGCTTTAAGTGCAAGGCATTGTCGAAGCCATAATGCTTTAGCCTTGGTGTCTAAAGAGTCGTCTGAGAGCCATAAGGCTTTAGCCTTATAATCCGAGCCTAACATTCAAGAGTGTAGAGCCATGTCCTACGAGGCCCCAAGCATAGCCACCATCTTGCTACACAAGACAACCTCGGGTAATTCACTATATGTATACCCTCTATATCACGTGCGTTCAAGGCCTATTTATAAATATCCTTATCTGTGAATTTTCCCTTAATAAAACATAACCATTTTCTATTTAATCAGTAAGTAACCGCTTTATATGGACCCTTTTGTATATAAAAAATGTGTAAAAATGGTATTTTAAAAATCCATTATGTTGAACTCATATGATGATACATACATGTATTTTTGACTGACCTCCCTAGGGAGACAACCACCAAGCCTTTCAATCCAGTTGCCTATAGGCCAACATTCCACTATTGTAGTCCACCAACCCTCCCTGCCAGCTTAGACCTACCAACATCGCCTCCCTCAATTGGTAGCCAAGAATGGCTTAGCTCAGTAAATGTCCTTTCTCTATTTGAAGGGTTTTGGTGTACTTTGAAAGCTTGACCTAGTGTGCTTGAGTTTGTACCTTGAGAAGCATTGCCAGTAGATCTATAAGGTTGATTGATTCCAAGATGCCTTGTTGATGATGCACCAACACCCTCCCATAACAAATAGCATGACAATCTAGTGTTCACTCAAAGCCCCTACAACCGAGATAGTATGTGGTGGCCATACACTTATTGATTTAGACAGATCGATTCTAGGATGTTGTACTAATGATGATTGAGTTGATGATGTGTGCTGCCACCATAGCCTCTACCACCACACTCATCAATAAGATGGCCATGCCAAGATCCATTGCAATATCCCATCAACCACATTGTCACTCTCTCCACCTTGGCAAACACCACATTGTCGGTCACATTTGACATTGCCACTTAACGTAAGGGCAATTGAGCCCACCATCTTCCCATGACACTAATCTTGGTCCCACCCTACCATGCAACACGGCCCACCATTCTAGGCTATGGTCACCAATCACGTGGTCGATAGGCCATTGACTTGGCCGTTGAATGGATCACATGGCCTATTACAACACAACCACTACCTTGTCAACAAAATGGCTCTGGAATTGCTTACTCAAGGTCATCATGGACTCATTATGCCACCTTGGGATGATTTGACTGCCATCAAGGAGTTAGATGATGCTAGTTGGCCTTCAAATTGGCCATTGCCCTCTCCTCCCATCTGCATTTAGTCACTGCCTTCTTTAGATTTGGACACTTACATGTGGGTCTTGGCCACCATTTACACATTTTTCCACCCAATATTTTCATCAAATATGTTGGTTTATTGACCTGCAAAATTATTGATTCCAAGATGCCTTATTGATGATTCACCAACACCCTCCCATAAACAAATAGCATGATGATCTACTGTTCACTCAAAGCCCCTACAACTAAGATAGTATGTAGTAGCCATACACTTATTGATTTAGACACTCATAGATTCTAGGATGTTGTATTGATGATGATGATTGAGTTGATGATATGTGCTTCCACCATAGCCTCCACCACCACACTCACCAATAAGATGGCCATGCCAAGACCCATTGCAATAGCCCATCAACCACATTGCCACTCTCTCCACCTTGGCAAACACCACATTGCCGATCACATTTGACATTGCCACTAGCAACTGAGCCCACCACCTTCCCATGCCACGATGCTAATCTTGGCCCCACCCTACCATGCAACACGGCCCACCACTCTAGGCTATGGCCACCAATCACGTGGTCGATAGGCCATTGACTTGGCCGTTGAATGGATCACATGGCCTATTACAACACAACCACTACCTTGTCAGCAAAATGGCTCTGGACTTTCTTACTCAAGGTCATCATGGACTCACTATGCCACCTTGGGATGATTTGGCCACCATCAAGGACTCAGATGATGCTAGTTGCCCTTCAAATTGGCCATTGCCCTCTCCTCCCACCTGCATCTAGTCACTGCCTTCTTTAGATTTGGACACTTACATGTGGGTCTTGGCCACCATTTACACATTTTTCCACCCAATATTTTAATCAACTTTGTTGATTTATTGACCTACAAAATGATTGATTCCAAGATGCCTTGTTGATGATGCACCAACACCCTCCCATAAACAAATAACATAATGATCTACTGTTCACTCAAAGCCCCTACAACTGAGATAGTGTGTGGTAGCCATACACTTATTGATTTAGACACTCATGGATTCTAGGATGTTGTACTGATGATGATGATTGAGTTGATGATGTGTGCTGCCACCATAGCCTCCACCACCACACTCACCAATAATATGGCCATGCCAAGACCCATTGCAATAGCCCATCAACCACATTGCCACTCTCTCCCCCTTGGCAAACACCACATTTCCGATCACATTTGACATTTCCATTTAACCTAAGGGCAACTGAGCCCACCACCTTCCCATGCCACGATGCTAATCTTGGCCCCACCCTACCATGCAACACGGCCCACCACTCTAGGCTATGGTCACCAATCACGTGGTCGATAGGCCATTAACTTGGCCGTTGAATGGACCGCATGGCCTATTACAAGACAACCACTACCTTGTCAACAAAATGGCTATGGACTTGCTTATTCAAGGTCATCATGGACTCACTATGCCACGTTGGGATGATTTGGCTGCCATCAAGGACTCAGATGATGCTAGTTGCCCTTCAAATTGGCCATTTCCCTCTCCTCCCACCTACATCTAGTCATTGCCTTCTTTAGTTTTGGACACTTACATGTGGGTCTTGGCCACCATTTACACATTTGTCCACCCAATATTTTCATCGACTCTATTGGTGTGTTGACCTACAAGCTGGTTGATTCCAAGATGCCTTGTTGATGATGCACCAACACCCTCCCATAAACAAATAGCATGACAATCTAATGTTCACTCAAAGTCCCTACAACTGAGATAGTATGTGGTAGCCATACACTTATTGAT
Source organism: Lygodium microphyllum (assembly GCF_053477565.2). Lineage (NCBI taxonomy): Eukaryota > Viridiplantae > Streptophyta > Polypodiopsida > Schizaeales > Lygodiaceae > Lygodium > Lygodium microphyllum. The sequence goes on from NC_141153.1 coordinate 21,566,605, forward strand.
TTAGACACTCATGGATTCTAGGATGTTGAAATAATGATGATGATTGAGTTGATGATGTGTGCTTCCAACATGGCCTCCACCACCACACTCACTGATAAGATGGCCATGCCAAGTCCCATTGCAATAGCCCATCAACCACATTGTTGCTCTCTCCACCTTGGCAAACACCACATTGCCAATCACATTTGACATTGCCACTTATCTTGAGGACAACTGAGCCCAACACCTTCCCATGCCATGATGCTAATCTTGGCCCCACCCTACCATGCAACACGGCCCACCACTCTAGGATATGGTCACCAATCACGTGGTCGATAGGCCATTGACTTGGCCATTGAATGGACCACATGGCTTATTACAAGACGACCACTACCTTGTCAACAAAATGGCTCTAGATTTGCTTACTCAAGGTCATCATGGATTCACTATGCCACCTTGGGATGATTTGGCTGCCATCAAGGACTCATATGATGCTAGTTGGCCTTCAAATTGGCCGGTTCCCTCTCCTCCCACCTGCATCCAGTCACTACCTTCTTTAGATTTGGAAACTTACATGTGGGTCTTGGCCACCATTTACACATTTGTCCACCCAATATTGTCATTGACTCTATTGGTGTATTGACCTTGGTTGCCAATTTAATGTTTGGCTCAAGTTGGTGTGTTTAGTGGGCTAGCTTGCTTCCTCGAGTAGTGCCCACTCGGCACTCCACTCAGGCCCTTGCTAATGCAACAATTTACCTTGCCACCTCTGCCTAGTCATATCCTCTATTTGAGTGGCATAGTTGGCCATGCATGGCTCTGTAGACATCCAATCTACACACGAGTACATGGATTGGAGAACTTAGATATGTTTGCATGATGCTTGTGTACACTAGGACAAACCTTGAAGCAAATGGATACATGCAAGATCAACGAACAAACAAATAATGATTGGCACCTATGCACAACATTCATGCCCATAGGTATGCTCTTGTAAGGCTAGTTTGCACTAGTTCACCCAATGTGCACCCATGTCTAGGCATTGACCTCATGATAATAGATCTTTCACTTACCAAGTCCATGTATAGGGTACGTAGACACATTATAGTGCTAGCAACTAGGCATGTCTGCATCCAACACATGAAGTTTGCAATCACAAACTGTACTTGCACTCAAAACCTCGAACACCCTTAGACTTAGGACACTAGGAACTCAAGAAACTAGTAATTCTTGCCATTTTGCTCGTACATATAGTACTAAAGCTAGAATCACCTTTAGTGTACTGGTAGTGAAATAGAGCCATGCATAGTTGCAAGACTACTAGTAGAAACTTCTACCATGCACAACCCTCATTGTGGTAACAAAGAATATAAGGAAAAGATAAATATCATCAATTTCAAAGAAGATAATGCTTCACCTTCAGAGTGGGAGGAGTGGATCAGTAAGCTTGAATTGTACTTCACCCTTTATCCTAGAAGTGAAGAAGCCAAGATTTATTTCATAGTCCTTCATCTTGAAGGTTACACCCATACTTGGTGGCATTACATGCAAAAGATTGGGCAAAACTTTGACTCTTGGGAGGAGTTCAAGCAAGCAATGATTGATGTCTTTGCATTTCCTTTGGAAAAATAAAGGCTTCAAAGAAGATGGTATGCATGCGCTCAAAAAGGAATGTTCAGCCAATCAAGAGACTCTTTTAGGCAAGAAAAATCTTTCATGAACTGAAATGGATGTCCGAAACTGTGCATAATCCTTTCCTAGACCATTCAAGGTCACAGAAACTAAATCATCATCTTCCACTGGCGACCCAATGGAAGCAAGTGCATCTGCAATCTTCTTCACCTTCATGTGGTAGTCGTTGATGCTCATATTTTCTCTTTGCACATTATGCAACTCTTGCTTGAGCTACATTTTCCTGGCTTGAGTATTTGTGCTGTACATTTTTGACAAAGTATCCCATGCCTCCTTTGGCGTACTTGCATCCTGGATATGCACAATCATAGAGTCTGAAATACTGATAGACAGCCAGTACATAACTTTCCTGGCTCTCTCATGCCATGCTTTGAATGCCTGCATTTGCTGTTGATTGGGAACATCAGGAAGAACTGGTTCTTCTTCATTTCCTGCAACAAATTCCCAATATCCTTTTCCCATAAGGAAATTCGTCATTCTAAACTTCCATGCTTGGAAGTTGTTCTTGTCAAGCTTTTCAGTTACAATCTATGAAAGAGAATCAGACGCCATTACAGAATCCTGCAAAAAATTCTGTCACTGCAGAGAACACAGCTTCAGCCTCACAAGGGCAAATCTGCAAAACTGACGAAAGTGGTATTTAACCACACAGTCACTTCCTAGTGACGATTTTGCATATACAGGAACCAAGGATGATTCTGTAACTCCCAATGTCTCTACACACGAGCATACGATGCAATATCTGTGGTAACTTTTCACTGACCTGTAGAACAGTGGTCGCACAGCATAAAACATGGCTTTTTCCTGAGTGCGTGCAGAAAACTTCCGCCTCCAAAACAGGCCCCGAAATGGCCTCAAATCAAAAAAACAGGGTCGCCAAAAGATAAAGCTCTTTCCCGCAGCATATACTGCCCTCTTGCTTCACCGCGAAGGGCGCCTCAACCAGAGACAATGCACTCTTGCAATTTCCGGCTATGCTACCTGCAAAGATCTGCTCCCAAAACAGAAAATGAAAGCAACACTGCTCCTCTTACCAGAACACCGCGAGCTTGGCTTGCTTTCTTGAGCTCCTTACCACGAACAAGGCTCTGATACCATGTCAAGATTGTGGGAGAGAAGGAAGGAGTCTCACTTGTAGCTTTCTTGCTTGCACAATGGGGGAATACACACAGAGGTGGAGGCTGAAAAACAGTTTTCCTCTTCTTAGTTGTGTAAGCCAAAAGAACTCAAGTACAAAGAAAATAGAAGAACCCTAGATATGGGTCTCAAACCAAACTCAACTAACTAAGGTGGCATACTAACTGAGCCACAAACTAGAATAGATAAGGATAGCTATCATGTAGCTATTATTCAGGGGCGGTGTACCAACTGCATCTGCAACTGACAAGTCGGTGACATAAATACACAACGGTCACCCTGGCGTATCACGAGTGGAGCTCGGTATCTCAACACTTCTTTCATGTATTCATTTTACTATTAATAAAAATGGGGAGCCTACTTGGTTGTCATAGGAGGTAGAGTGGAGATGCACAAAGAGGCACACAAAGGTGCCAAGGGAAAGGAGGGTGTAAGTAATTCACTCTATTAATGAAGGTTGCATAAACACGGAGAAGAGGTCACAATAAAGCCATGAGAGCATATAGATATGGGGGGAAATAGCTCATAGGGTAGGGATGTCCAAGACTTTTTGTATTTTAGACATTTCTATTTTACCTCCAAAAATATTTCTAAAAAACACAAAATTTGACCAGTTGGTTTGTTTTTTTACCAAAAGCTAAAATATAAAAAATCCTCAAAATATCTTAAAAGGAACTTTCAAATTTTCATTTTCCTTGTTCTCGATTTAAAAACCAATTACATCGTATCTACTAATCATTTTGCATTGAAAATGAAGCACCACACTCCCATAACTAACTCCTTTTTTAATATAAAATTTGGTTGAAAAAGACTTCTTGAATGAGGAGAGAGAATGAATCTGAGTATATATTTGTAAATAATATGAAAAAGGCAAAATGAGATTACAAAAGTGGAGAGAGAAGATGATTTTTTTACTATTCTTCTCTCCTCTTTTGCTTGTTTTAAGGAGGAGAAAGGCCCATTTGTGAGTTCATTTGTTTCCTAATGGCGTGCCACAACACCAACTACAAAGGCAATATCTGGATGAGTGGCTACCATGGCATACATCAAACTACCCACGGCTGATGCATAATGGATCTTGGCCATCTCAACCCTCTACTCATTTTTCTATGGACAATCGGCCTATGAGACCTTCACATAAAGAAGTAATGGACAACCAATAGGCTTTACGTCCTATATGCGAAAACACTCAAGGACTTTATAAATGTACTCCCTCTATGAGAGGTAGAGTAGTCCCTGATGCCTATCGCGCTTAATGCACATACCATGAATGTGAGAGGCCTGTCCCAAATCCTTCATCTCAAAGCTCTTCTTCAGCTGAGATTTAAGAGCATCCAATTCATCATGAGCTTTCCCTGCTATCAGCATATCATCCACATAAAGTACCAAAATAAGCAATGAGCCATCACGAGCTTTCTTCGTGTAAAGACACGGATCCATAGCACTCTTGTTGTAGCCCTCTGACAGCATAAAGGCATCAAACTTATGATACCACTCCCTAAGTGACTGCTTCAAGCCATAAAGACTTTTCTTCAACTTGCACACTAGGTGCTACGTGCCAAGTTCTACAAAGCCCTTAGACTGCTCCATGTAAATCTCATTGGGTGTCCAGGGGTACTTTTCAGCTTGTACACCCATTTGCATGGCAAAGTCTTCTTGCCAGTAGGCAAGGAAACCAAATCCCAAGTCATATTCTTATGCAAGCATTCTATCTCAAACTGTATATCTCTCTCCAAGAGTGACTGTCACCCCTGCGCATAGCCTCATCATAGGTGAGAGCCTCTCCTGCATCTGTAACCAAGACATAATGCATCAAGGACTCAAATCTATCAAGTGGATGTCTATCTCTAGTAGACCATCTCACGATAGGCTCTACAGCATGTCCAACACCCTGGTCATGTGTATCGACTATTGTTGCAAGCTGACCATCTGGTTATGCAGGCAGTACAGGAGAGCAATATAGGAGCACGGGGCTCATCTTGGAATATAACATTCATATCTCTTCCACCTTCTCAAGTTGCCGATGTGCATAAGATGAAGGCTTCCCAATCCATATCTCCTTTGTAACCTGGAAATCCAAACCATTGGAAGGTGATCTATTTATGATATGCACCTTCTCAGACATGTAGATAAAGGTTTCCCAATCCATATCTCCTTTGCAACCTAGAAATCCAAACCTCTGGAAGGTGATCTATTTATGATATGCACAGCTGGAAGGTTTCCCAATCCATATCTCTTCCACCTTCTCAGACATGTAGATGTGCATAAGATGAAGGTTTTCCAATCCATATCTCCTTTGCAACCTAGAAATCCAAACCACTGCAAGGTGATCTATTTATGATATGCACTGCTATACTGAAGACTGCTTGAGCCCAAATGCTCTCTGGTAGGCCTACATGGCTAAGCATACTGCATACATGCTCCTAGATGGTTCTATTCATCCGCTCAGCTAAACCATTCTGGGGTGGGTCATAGGGAGTGATCAACTAATGCTTAATACCCCTCTCATCACATAGCTGCTCAAAGGCACGTAACACATATTCTCCCCCATTGTCAGTCCTAAGGCATTTCAGCCTATGCCGAGTCTGGTTCTCAACCAATGCAAGCTATCTCTAGAACACAGCCAAGACATCTGACTTAAGCTTAAAGGGATAAGCTCAAAATTTACGCGAAAATTTGTCAACACACATCACAAAATACATTGCACCACCCATAGACTGACAAGGCATGGGCCCATAGACATCCAAATGTACCAATGCCAAGGTCTCACCCATGCATGTCCTACCAAACTTCTTATGCGTATTCATCAAAACATAAATAGTCAAGGGGGGGCGGTAAGTACTGCAAACTAGAAAGAATTTTTATTCTCTTCAAAAGACATATGGCCCAAATGGGCATGCTAAAGAGATACATGTGGGATGAAACCCACTGACAAAACATGGTCAATAGAGGACCCATCAACTACAAGAGGATAGAGATTGCCAGTCTTGGTACCTCTAGCAATAAGCAAATCTGCCACGGATAATCTTCCAGGCAGAATCCCCAAATGAAACATGAAATCCAACATCATCAAGCTGCCCTGGAGACATAAGACTATGTCTAAGTGCAAGTACATGATGTACGTCCTGTAACGGAAAAGTACTGTTAGTAGAGAACTGCAATTGTACATCCCCAATGCCAACAATAGCAAGTGACCGATCACCACCCAAGCGAATTGAACCAGAGACAGTGCAGCAGGAATGAAACCACTCACACCAAGGTGTAACATGAAATGAAGCACCAAAATCCAAGAGCCAGCACTACGCATACATAGAGTGAACCTTGGTCAACAATGTAGCATCATAAGAACTAGTTGCAAGCATGTACTCCCCATCGGAGTCATTAGCCTGCATGACATTTATCTCCTCGATTTTCACATTGGATTTCATAGGTCCCATGTTGCGATCAGAGAACTTTTCCTATACTTTGTCTTTTCCCTTGTCTTTGCGCTTCTCATTGCACAACTCATGTCACAGTGGGCGTATATGACCCTTCTTGCCGCAATGATGGCATGTCACATTAGCATTTCTCATACGAGACTTGCTGCACAACTTACCACATGACTTAGACCTAGACTTTTGCGAGCCTCTGCCACGTCCATACCCACGGTCATTCTTTCCAGTACCATCTCTGCCTCTAACAGTCAAAGAATGTGACACACAAGAGGTATCCAAGTTCTTAAGGTTGATCTCTTCCTACAGAAAATCACTCTCTATATCAAGCAAGTTCAGAATAGTGGTAGGAGCACATAAGGCAGTGCGGAATACATCCCATGAATCACTCAGAGTCCCAAGCAAAAACAATGGAGTAATCTCATCATTAAAGGTAATTCCTTGCGAAGTCAAGTTCTTGAGAATAGCATGGAATTGGCTCAAATGAGCAGACATTGTCATATTCTCCTTCATGCACAGGTCCATAAGCTACTTTAGTCAATACATCTGACTTGTTGGACTTTTCTTGTCATAGAGGTTCTTAATTTTATCCCAAAGCTGCCAAGCACTTTGTGCTTGGCAGTCCTCAACCACATTGTAATGCACATGTTCAGTGAGAGACAAGATGAGGGTGAACTTGTATAACTCATCAAGCTCATCCCATTCGTCATTAGTCATAGTTTCAAGCTACTCGCCATGCATCCTTAATGGCTTTATCTAAGATTTATGCACCAATACCTACCAAACTTGGCTCTTCCAATAGGCATAATTCGTACCATCAAGCTTACTGATGTTGAGGATAGCACTATTAGTGGAAGAATATGTCATACTGCAGTCCAAAATGATGCAAACAACTTAAAACTAATGTTGGTTTCTGCTGTAAACAGCCAAAATACCACCAAACCAAGGCAAAATGACCATGACGTGATAGCTAATGATGTTGCCCACCAAGTACCATCAAAAGTGCATAAAATCAGGATGATTTAGCATGACAATTCCACATCAGACCATCCATAACTGCTTGCTATAATAAATTACATCCAAGTACAATGAGAGCAAACTATAGGCAAAATGAATGCACCAAGTCAACCACTGATTGTCAAAGCATAACCAGTATCAAGCGGGCATAAATCAGCATGTGACAGTCATACGGACATCGAGCAAACACCCAAGCATGTCAAATGAATTTGTTAGTAAGCCGACACACCTCTTGTGTAATAGGGCAGAGTGTACACACCACTGGCAAGACCTGGCACAAATAGGTGTATGTATGGAAGTGCAAAGCCCAAATCAACCCAAATACATCTATGAGAACCATGGCATATCAACCATACAACATCCACGTGAAGATCCCAGTCTCAAGTATACGAATGCTTAAGTAGCATAAACTGCCTGCTCAATGTCATCAAGCATATCAAGATGCTCCCACTGACACAAAAGCTGGAAATATCAAGCAAAGAAGCTCAACAAGGGCATATGATAGCACCAATGCCAGAAGATCCAAGATCAAGCATCAATAAGATCTCATGAGCATATAGGTCATGTAGCATCCGTACATAGCATCCATAGACATCAAGTACATCCAAATTGTAACTCTAGCAAGCCGAGAAATAGCCAAAGTAAGCCGGGAAATCAAATGTCAAGCCAAAGCAAGGCTCAGTAGCATCCAACTCTAGAAAATGTAACAAGAATGTAGTAATGGCATAAGCCAAGCATGTCAAGACCGGTCAGACATAAGTGAAGTACATGCCATCCAAATGCGATGCAAAGAAAGCTCAAGCTCAACCAATGGTCCGAGAGCAAATTAAGCTCAAAGTCGATTCCCGATGATCAATACATCAATGTATATTTCCAAAGCATATCCCGATTCCAAGAGGCATAAGCAAACATGAAGTAATAAGCTTCAGCATCCCACTATTGTACAGCAATGATTTACTGCTTAGAACTGAGTATTTGCAACCCTTAGGTCAAGCCAAAAGCATGGAAAAGTACTAGCATTACATCCACCAACCAATAGGCATCAATGGCCTAGCATACAGGCATCAAGAGAAGTGTAGATGAGCTCCAATCTTCATGTAAAGGTCTATGATAGACATAAACAGTAGGTCTATTGTATACATAGTCAAACTAGAGCTAAATATCAGTGCGCCAAAGCCTCTACAAGGCTCAAAGCATGGTAGGGATCAATCCAAGTAGTGCCACAATGCCCAAGTGTCCAAGTATGATCATCAACAAGAGCAAAGCAATTGTCCAGGAGCTACAGGAAATAGACCCAAATCATGTTGATTTGCTGATGTCTTTTGTTGCTCCTATTGAGGGTATACCAAGTGGAAGAGGGCTCAACCTTGAGCCAATGAAGGCCTAGTACAAGCTTGGCCTACAACGGCTCCAAGCAGGATATGGTGGGAACAAGCTCCAATGCTGGGAGCTATGGCTGCCCCTGATCTTGCAAACCCTACTGTACCTGTGAAATAGCAATGAAACCTTGAAATAAATGAAGAAAAACCTTGGATGCAATGCCTTGAGGGTGCCCAACAGGGCTCGAGAAGCCAGCGACGACTAACGAAAGCTCAAGAGAGTCGACTATGGCTGCTGGGAAAAGGAGACCCAGAGAGTGTAGGTAATCAATAGAAAGTTGAAGACACCACCAACCAAGCTCGAGTAGTCATGAATGCATGTTGTGATATCAGTTGAAAGGTGAGAAGGATCGAAGCTTGCTTGGAAGAGCTATGGTGGGAGAGCAAGAGCAAGAAAGAGAGAGAGACCAAACGGTAACTCCAACAATCACAATGTGTGATCGGGCCTTCCTTTATTCAAACTTCCACTAAAAGAATAAAGAATAAAGTGACAGTGAGAGGTACCTGCCACCTACAGTGTGCAGTGGCAGGTACTATCAGTTTCGTAATACACTGGAGGCTAGGCGGAGGCGCCTTTACCCCCAATAGATTATCCTAAAGGGAGTCTATCCCACAACTGTTTTATAGGCTGATAGGCCCATAAGGCTGCCATGAGTTTGTTATCCCAGTCATTGCACGAAGCAAAGACTACCTTGGTCACGACGTTCACTAGTATCTTATTTGTAGACTCAGTCTGGCCATTAGCCTAAGTATAGTATGGTGAGGATTTCCAATGATGATTAGAAAGGTGGATAGGAGATAAGAGATCACTTCATTGATGAAGTGCATGCCTTGGTTGCTAAACGAGTTCGATGGGCCAAATCTTGAGATTATATGTTCCTAAAGGAACTTGGCAGTGGTCCTAGCATAATTCTTTCTTGTAGCTCATACTTTTGCCCATTTCGTGAGGTAGTCTATGGCAACAATGATATATTTTTCTTGTGAGTATTGTGCTACAGGACTAATTGGCCCAATGAAGTCAATTCCCCATTTCTCAAATGGTTGCCTTGCAATGATTGGACTCAACTCCATTTTGTCCTTGTGAACTAGTACCTTGGTCCTTTGACACTCATCACAGTGTTTTACGAATTGTGCTGCATCTCGAAAAAGAGTAGGCCACTATAGCTGATACTGCAACACCTTGCGGGCTATTGTGTCTCCGCTAAAATGCCCTGTCGTGCATTTCATGCTCGCACATGCATCTACGCAGCAATTTGTCTATCCCTAGTCGATAGAGTTGGCCTGCTATCAACTACTAAGTTTGAACTTTGAGAATGAGTCACCTAAGTCGAGCTTTTTCTATTGGTCATTCAAGAAGCCCATACTCAAGCACTTGGACTATGTCATCTGCCTAATAAGGCATCAAATTAGATCTAAACAAACCTTTTGCACTGGATAGGCTAAATAGATGGGCATCATGTATTTGTCTGCAATGCCTTGTCCAGCGACTTCTCCCATGGGAATGCAAGACATATGGTGAGCCATATAATACTGCTTTTCTTTACACACGACCACGGAGAAGTCAAATTCTAGAAGTAGAAGTAGCCATTAAGCTATGCATCTTGTAGCGCACGATTTATTAACAAGGTAAAGTAAGGCTTGATGGTCTACAAAGAAGGTAAAGGGTGTATCCAGAAGATAATGCCAAAACTTCTTCACAGCAAACACCATGGCTAAACCCTCTCTCTTCATTGTTGGGTAATTCATTTTTGTATCTGTGAGTTGTCTACTAGCAAAGCTCACTGGATAGTCTAAGTTGTGTTCACCAGGCTCGCACAATACTGCTCCTACAACAAACTTAAAAGCATCAATGTGAACATGAAAAGTGATTGTCCATCCTAGGGCTTGTAGAATTGGCACAATAGTTAGAGCCTTTTTCAACTACTCATATGCGAGTTGGCATTCCTCTATCCACTCGAATATAATCAGCAACTTATATAGAGGTCGAGCAATCAATGCATAGTTCAACACAAACCGTTGATAATACCCTATATGGCTTAGGAAGCACCGAACTCCCTTGTAATCAGTTGGTGGTTGAAGATCGATGATAACCCTGACTTTTGAGAAGTCCATGGCAATGCCATTCTTCGACACCATGTGCCCTAAGATGCATCTGTGCTTCACCCGAAACTCACACTTCAAGGGGTTCAATGAGAGACGATATAATCGACACCGTTCAAAGACAGCTTGAAATTTGTCCATATGCTCCTTCCAAGTCGAGTAAACACACAAATTGTCAACAAAAACCTCTAACTCCTTCCTAAGCATATCCTTGAATATAGCACACATGAGCCTCTAGAAGCTAGCTAGTGCGTTAGTCAGCCTGAAGGGCATGACTATGTAGGAAAAGACTCCCCACTCAGTGGCAAAGGTGATCTTATGCCTAACATCAGTGTGCACTTGCACCTAATTGTACCCCGAGAAGCCATCCAAGAAACTCTAGGCCTCTTTACCAACCACTCTTTCAAGCCTGTGCTCAATATAATATGGCAAAGGATAATTATCTCTCTTCGTAGCAGCGTTTAACTTCTTGTAGTTGAGACACACTCTAATCTTCCCATTCCTCTTTAGTACGATGACTATGGGTGAGACCCATTCTATGTGCTCAATCTCGTAGAAGAATCCTACTCTCATTAGCTTATTAATTTCTTACTGGATAGTGTGGGCATGCTTTGGATTCATGGTGTACCGTCGTTGCTTGACCAGCGTTGCATAGGGTGTCATGGATATATTGTGAGTCACTACACTTGGATCTACCCCTTTCAGTTCCTCTAGGGACCAAGTAAAGACATCTATATACTCTTGCAAGAGAGCAACAAGACTTGCTTCCTCTGCCTTGGTCAGGTCATCGGCTATAAAGGCAGGTTGGGGTGTCTCCCTCTCCTTAGCTAAATTGACCTCCTTGATCCTGGCAAGTCCTTCTATTGGTTCACTTGCTTGCCCCTGTCATTTGGCTCCCAGGAAGATCACTACCCTATCACATTTCTTGAGCTTGGTGAATCTCCTTGGTAGGTCTTATGGTGTTCTTTGCTCCTCTACCCACGCGTCCTTAGGCTGCTTCCTTCTTTTCTCCTTTAATCTATGGTGCGTGAGGTGGACAGGTGAGTCCCCCTTGGTGAGTCAGGTCTTGGAAGGTCGAGGTATCTCAGGATCACTATCTAAGCTTACTTCCAATTCAGAATCAAACGCTATGTCTTTGCTAGAAGAGGGAGTCTCTCCCGGTGGTCCTAGCTCTGATGGTGAATCCGTCTTAAGCAATGGCGTGGCACTTAGTTGAGCTAGGCCTGCTTGCTCAAAGTCTACTACACCTACATGCTCCAACCAGGTGCCATCGCAATCCATGTGCATGACCCCTCTTTCGATTTTGAAGGCATTTTCCTTGCATCCTTTGGAGTCTGCTCGTATTTACTCTATCACCTGTCCCTTATGTGTCATATTCTATCGTGTCAATTTTTCCTTCGCTCTCATTCACTGAAGGAACATCAGTCCTCATATTCATCGTTAGAGCTATCCTCGTCCGACTACTCATCATTGCCTAAGTCTTGATATGTTTAATCCTTCTCATCAGTGGACTAAGGCCCAATTGTACATCGAGTTTATGTCATGCACTTTGGTCCATTGCCACTTAGGTTTGTTTAAGAGATCTTTGAGTGGTCTAAGGTTCACTGACAGGTTGCCAGCTAGCTTGTTGATCAAGTGTTCTAAGATCTCATAGAGCTCTTGTCTGTTGTTCGGCACTTGGAGTATGATCGGGTTGGGTCCTGTCTGTGTGCTCCTAGCCATCATGCAAATTGCCACTAATGGCTCTTCTCGGGTCTTTCAAATTGCTTCAACACCTTGCTCATATTTCTTGATGTCTGAGAACGGCAAGTCAATTGTAGCAAGGGCGTGCATCCAATCTCTCTTATCCTCAAGGCAAGGGATATACTTAGTCAGTGGCCCATAAGATTTTTTGTTCTAGCCGTCACTCTTCAACATAGTGGAGATGGCATATAGGTTGACCGATGTGGCCTTGCAGGTGTCCATTTCTACTCTTATTACTTTCGTTCGATTACCTAGGAATATTAGACCATTTCCCCAGTATTCTATGACTCTCGCATTACTCATCTAGGGTCAACCTAGAAGGATATCATTGGAATCCTTCGATTTTTACTGTCCAATTCTTTAATATACTAAATGGCTTCACTTTTGTTCCATTAGCCAGAGTGAAGTTAAACCTTGCCATCTCGACTGTGAAAGGTGAGAAGGATCGAAGCTTGCACCCCCGAGAGCTATGGCGGGAGAGCAAGAGCAAGAAAGAGAGAGACAGGAAATGGAAACTCCAACAGTCACAATGTGTGACCGGGCCTTCCTTTATTCAAGCTGTAACTAAAAGAATAAATAATAAAGTGACGGTGATGGGCGCCCACCACCTATAGTGTGCAGTGGCGGTGAGACTGTCAATGTAGTAATATACGGGCGGCTAGGCGGAGGCGCCTTTACCCCCAACAACCTCCCACTTAAAGGTGAATCTTCCCTAGTGAGGAGTGAAAAGAAAAAAGAAAAAGACAGTACAACATGTACACATGTACAACAAGATGAGGAAATACGTCATCTCATCCCACGCCCATCAACCTCTTGAGGAAGGAAAAACGCTCGGTAGAGAGGCTTTTCATGAGCAGATCTGCAGGATTCTGATAGATTCTGGCTATGTACACCCACTTGCATGGCAAAGTCTTCTTACCCTCAGGCAAGGAAACTAAATCCCAAGTCTCATTCTTATGCAAGGAGTCTATCTCAGACTGCATAGCCCTCTCCCAGGAGTGACTGTCACCCCTGTGCATAGCCTCATCATAGGTGAAAGGCTCTCCTACATCTGTAACCAAGACATAATGCATCGAGGGCTGAAATCTATCAGGTGGACGTTTGTCTCTAGTAGATCGTCTCACGGCAGGCTCTGTTGCCTGCCCAACTGCCTGTCCAACACCCTGACCATGAGAATCTACTACAACTGTAGGCTATCCAATTGGCTGTGCGGGAGCTCTCGGCTCCTCTTGAAATATGACCCTACAAATCTCAACAACTCTCTCAGGCTGCCGATGCATCTTGTCTTCATGGAAGACTACATCATGACTGCGGATGACTTTCCGCGTGCGGATCCCAGAGACGGTAACCCATCTTGCCTGTATCCCCATAACTAAGGAAAATGCATTTGACACTCTTAGGATCCAGCTTACTTCTCTTGTCCCTGGGCACATGGCAAAATGTCTCACATCCAAAGACATGGAGATGCACATAAGAGGGAGGTTTTCCAATCCATACCTCCTCTACAACCTAGAAATCCAAACCACTAGAGGGTGATCTTTTTATGACATGCACAGCTGTACTAACTGCCTCAGCCCAAAAGCTCTATGGTAGGCCTGCATGGCTAAGCATACTGCGTACATGCTCTTGGATGGTTCTATTCATCTGCTCAGCCAAACCATTCTGGGGGGGTAATAGGGGGCGGCCAACTGACGCTTAATACCCCTCTCATCACATAACTGCTCAAAAGCACGTGAGACATACTCACCCCCATTATCTGTTCTTAGGCATTTTAGCCTATACTCAGATTGATTCTCAACCAATGCAAGCCATCTCTGAAACACAGCCAAGACATCGGATTTCAACTTAATGGGATAAGCCCAAACTTTTCGTGAAAAATCATCTATGAATGTAACAAAATACTTTGCACCACCCATAGACTGACAAGGCATGGGCCCACAGACATTCGAATGTACCAATGCCAAGTCTCACTCATGCGTGGCCTACCAGACTTCTTATGCGCAGACCTAGTCTACTTGCCATAAAGGCAATGCTCACATGAATCAAAACATGCATAATCAGGGGGCAGTAAGTACTGCAAACCAGAAAGCATTTTCATTCCCTTCAAAGACATATGGCCCAAATGGGCATGCCAAAGAGATACATGTGGGATAGAACCCATAGACAAAACATGATCAAGAAAAGAAGCAGATACAATCAAGCAATAGAGGCTGCCAGCCTTGGCACCTCTCGCAATCACAAGTCTGCCACGAGTGATCTTCCATGCAGAGTCTCCAAAAGATACATGATAACCTGCGTCATCGAGCTGTCCAGCTGACATGAGACTGCGTGTCAAAGCAGGTACATGACGTTGTCAAAGAGTTTTCTGTTCATGGTATAAAACATAGAGTTCTTATGTTTGCAGAAGAACTTCATTAGGATTCACATGAGAAACTTTCATACATAATTCAGTCATTGTTACCCAATATCCATCTTAGATATCACTTAATTTCATAAGTTCTTTTGTAACTGTCATACAATTTTCAGTTATACCATGTATATTGACAAAAATTAAGTCTATGGGAGCCCACAACTTGATCAAGTGGAGGTAATTGACAGTCTGTAGGCTAAGTCACATTGGTTTAAGAGGAAAATTTGGCTAGAAATCAAGAGAAGTGCCAAAAGTCCACTAGGTTTGTATGGGACCTGGAATAATGGACTTATATGACTTATAAGTGACCTAAATGGTCAAACTGAAGAGTGGGACTTGAAGAGGATGCAGCCTACATTTTTCGGTGCAAAAAAACGGGCCTGCATACCTGTGGCAGATGGAGGGTGAGCTGAAGGCTATGGTGCATGCTCCCAAAGCATGCAAACTCAAGACAAACTGAAGCAAAAGAAGGAGATGCAAACAAAGAAGGTGAGAGCTCTTCTTGCCCATCCATGAGTGGTATGACAGTCCATAAAAGGGGAAAAACCTGAGAAAAAGTATTCAGCCTGCTCTTATGTACATCTTCTTTCATTATTTTACCATATTCATGGTCCAATGAAGCCCGTCTTGTACCCAAGCACTTGAGTGACTTTGGGGGCAAGCAAAGGGGAGGATTTTGAAGGTGTATGGGCTGTTTTGGACTGAAAAAACCAGTCATAAATAGGGCAACCCACTGTTCTTGTCCATTTTGATGAGAAAACAAGTGATCTATGTGGTTGTAAGAGAAGGAATTGACCTCTTAACATCAGAGCTTCATTTGTGAATGATTAGAGAAGTTTATTCTTGAGATTATGTGCACTTTTGGAGCTTGATTATGGGCTGGAAATTACTGATTTAAAACAGGGCTGAAGTAAATTTTATGCTTTCTCAATGCATTTCATGAGTTTTTGATCTATGTCTTGGATGTAAAAGAGTCTACCATCAAAATACTTGTATCTTGGAGTTGTTAGCCATTAATGTACATGAAATAGAAACCGTTTGAGCTTGCATTTGGAGTATGCATTTGGATTAACTCTGTGATAATCTCTAAATTTATTGGCTTATTATCCGCATATGCATTTGATGTAATCAAGACAAAGTCTTTCATTCCACTCATGTATGCTAAATAAAAGAAAAAGCTTGAGGTCTTCTTCTTCAATTAAGTCATCTCAACAACCCAAATCTTATCAAACCCCAATCTTTTCTCCTTCTCCTAACCTTGAATCCCACACTCCTCTTCTGCTCTAAACCTCGGTGGAAGACCTTCAATCCCCAACACGACGACAGTGGTGAACCCGATGTGAAGGTCAGCTCTGCAGAAGAGAAAGTACAATGGGAGAATCATCAAGTTCCGGAGGAGATGCCTTGCAGCAGTTGGTTCGTATGATGCAAGAGAGCCAACAATAACAATTGCAATTTCAGCAGCAGTTGCAACTGCAACAACAACGGAGACAAGATGAAGGGCGGAATGATGCCGTTGCCATTAAGGCTTTGGAAGCAGTTGGGCAGGAGCTCAAGCGATTTAATGGGCAAAATGTGTCCTCTTTTATCCGCCTCTATACTGACAAGATGGTCTTCTTTGGAGTCCCTCATCATGCTTGGAGCCGATATTTTGCCCATTTGGCCGTGCATGGCCTCCAGGACCGGATTCATGGTCTTTTTCAAAAAGATGCGGGATGGTCTGCATTCAAGAAGGCTCTTCAAGAAGAATTTTTTCTTGAAGATTCTGGCCTCATGACGAAGAAAGTCTTCACTGAATGGGTTGAAAGGCCCAATAAGGGACTAACGGCCACTGCTCTTCATCGCGAATTTGAAAGAAAATTTGCTCAACTAGATCTTGACGATCAGGAGAGTATGGAAAGCCAAAAGATTGAATTGTTTCTGAAGGCTGCGGATCCTTTTCTTCAAGAGAAGCTAACTGATCGGCTTGAAGATCCTGACTCTGAAACAGGATTGAAGACTGCTTGGGGTGATGTCACTAAAGCAGTTAATATGATTGCTTGAAGAGAGCCGATGCGCCTAAGGTGGGGGTCTACCTCTGCACCAACTGAATCCATGAAGGAGTCTGTTTCTGTATCTCGACCTCCTGTCTCTATGGTCGAGCAACCAAGAAATCCTGTTGTTCCACCTCCAAAGAAGGATGTTATGGACGAGCTGATCAAGAGCATGCGGGATCTCCATCTTAATCTAATGGAGATTAATTCCAAGGTGGAAAGGCTTGATGTGAAAGTGGAAGAAAGAGGACGAACAACTGCCCAAAGACCCATACAAGAAGGCTTCAAGAGACGCTGTATCTGGTGTGATAGCCTATAGCATGATAAGAGGGAGTGCAGTGCATTCCGTGAAGCTGAAGTGCAAAAATTAGTCTTTTGGAAGGACGGTAAAATTCATGCAACCGAAACCGGGCTTCCTCTTGAGCCAAATTTCGGTAACGGTGGCATGAAGAAAAGACTGGAGGATTTGGCAACAATAACAGCCTATGCAGTTATTGATGCAGCTACCTATGGGCTGCAAATTGAGCCAACTAATGAAATTGTTAAAGCATGTAAATCTGATGCAAAATCTAAAGTGTGGATGCAGGCCTTAGATCGTATGGAGCGAGGCAAGGCAACCAAAGATGATTTAACTACTGCCAGTAAATGCATCCGAGGAAGAACTAGATGGACCGAGCCAGTTGATTCATTTTCAGCTTTCGCTTGATTGGCTGAAATTAATAATCATGAAGCTATGATACAAGAAAAGAGATGAAGAGATGAAGATGTTGCCGGTCCCTCCTCTTCAGGGCCAACTAAACATGTGGCAAGAAGTAAACTAGATCAGCAGAAGGCTGCTGAAAATCCACCACCACCAGAGCTTGATATGGGAAATGCCCCTCAAGCAAAGAAAACGAAAGGAAAGAGAAAAGGTAAACATCCCAGCTACAAGCTACAGTCTCTGACATAGAGACTGCGACGGATCTCAAGCGGATCCTAGAAGAAAGGATTCTTGGAAGCAGAATTGAATTTACATTGGGTGAAATTCTCGAAATTGCAAAACGAGGATTTCATGACGTAATAATTAATGTAATTAAACAGAAAAGACAATATGTTAGTGAGGAAACTGAAGAATCTATGCATGCTTTTTTGCAAGCACTTCATATGTATTTGCAAGATGAAGAGAAGCTGAATACTCAAGGGATTCGATTGGAGGCAATCAAAGAATTGATTGCAGCCATAGAAGCCAAAGATGAAGACATCTATGAAGCAGAAATTGAAGAAGCTATTGCAGAGAATGTTATGATGGGGTCTTCCTAATCTAAAGAGCAGCCCATGCATAAGAAAGAAGCTCGTCTTCACAACATGCAAGAAGAGATTGATGCTCATTTTATTCCTAGTAGTCACTACTCCCGTACCCATTGGGCAAAGGCGACCACCGAAACTGTTGTCAAGATTGGAGAAAGAGAGACTCCATGAAGTTCCCTTATAGACCATGGCTCGAAGATCAATGTCATGTTAGGAAGTCTCTATGAGAATGGCAGATGGCCCATAGATGTGGACCTGGGATGGCGCATGAAAGCATCCAATAATTCCTCTCGCGATCTCTATGCGATATGTCCTTAAGTACGGATTACTATTGGTAATGTAAAAGATGAATTTCATTTCTTTGTTCAAGATTCCTGCAGCTATCCTATCATTCTTGGTCAACCTTTTATTTCTGAGTCTCATTTGGAGACAAAGGCCCTTGATGATGGCTCATCATATGCTTGGATAAGAAGTAAGGATAATGACAAAGCTGTCCAATTTCTGACTGTATGTGTAAATCATCACCGGAATAGAGATCGATTGAGAGATCATCCTGTACCTCCTAATGCCCGAGAATTTAAGGGTTTTTGGGTAGCACTGTTGTAAATGGGGGCTATGGCGATGCTTCATGTCATAAAAATTTGCCTCCACATGTAAAGGGGGCTATGCCAAAAACTGACTTGTAGGTTTTTACGGCCAACAATGTGGGCTGTTATAAACAGTTTTCAGCCATGAATAGGGCTGAAAGAAAGCATTTATGTCATGTGAAACAAAAGCTGAAGCAAATTGATGTTTTGGCTAAAAATGAAGAAATTTCAAGGCTATTTCATGGGCTGATTTATAATGATACATTGGCTGAAATACACGTAGTTGTTCATGTAGAAAATAAGGTTGGAAATCAGTCCATACAGGTATGCACATTGAATATTTATGACGTAATTCAAGAATTTGCAAATCAAGAAGCTTTTGGGCAGCCAAACAAGGATGAGGTAAGAGTAGAGACAAAGTATAAGACAGTTGACAAGAAGGTCAAGCCGGTGGCTACTCCACTACCTCCCGAAAGTGAAGGATTGGCAGAAAGGGCATCCAAATAGCCAAGCCTTCATGATCCCAAAGATATTGGTCACCAATTTACAGCTAAAAGTTTACAAGAGCTAAAAATTGGTGAAGACTCTTTTCTCTTGCCAGCTGAAAAGCAAGTCTTCATGCAAATATTAAAGAAACATGGAAAAGCTTTTTTATTTCAGCCTCATGAAATTAGCTGTGTGGATCCAAGTGTTGTGGCACCAATGGTGATTTTTACGGTCCCACACGTTCCTTGGAATCTTAAACCAATTCCAGTACCAAGGGCTCATTTGCCTAAGTTACTGGAGCTTTTAAATGAAAAGATAAAGATGTGAATATTGGAGCCATCTTCAGCTCTATATTCCAACCGATGGTTTACCGTGCCTAAGAAGAATGGATCTTTGCGATTCATTCAAGATTTACAGCCTGTCAATAAAGTCACTATTAGAAATGTTGGTTTGGGGCCAATTGTTGATGAATTTGCTGAGGCTTTTGCAGGTAGAGCAATTTATTCCATGGGTGATTTATATTTGGGTTATGACCAATTTCAGCTTGCTTTAAATAGCCGAGACATTACCACAATGAAGACACCTCTTGGTTTAGTCCGCATGTGTACTCTACCTCAAGGAGCTACAAATTCAGTAGCTCACATGATGAATGCCATGCATAAAGTATTGAGAGATTATATTCCCCAACTAACTCTTCCTTTCCTTGATGATGTACCGATCAAAGGATGTGAAATTCATGAGAAGAATGAAGAACTCAATGAGCTTGGATGCCGCAAGTTTGTTTCCGATCATATTAATGATTGTGCTCAAATCTTGTCTAAATTGGAAGAAGTCCATCTTACTCTTTCAGGTGCTAAATTGGTTTTTGGAGTCGAAGAAGTTCTTGTGGTAGGGCATATGTGTGGTCCATATGGCCGAAAGGCTTCTCTGACCAAGATTGATGCTATCAGCAAAATGCGAGAAATTTGCACAAATGTTTCGGAGGTGAGAAGATTTCTTGGAGCATGTGTTTTCTATCTTATTTGGATCCCACATTTTGCTCATGTTGCTAAAAATCTTTATCAACTGTTAAGAAAAGGCCAAAGGTTTATATGGGAAAAAGAGCATACTCAAGCTATTCAAAAATTGAAGAAGTTGCTAATTTTTGCCCCCACCTTAAAGAGGGCTAATTACTCTAATGGACAGCCTATCATACTCACAGTAGACACAAGTCCTATTGGGATAAGATGGGAAGTCGGTCAAGATGATCTTGAGGGCAACAGATATGCAATCCACTTTGGAGCAAAGGTTCTTAATGAACGTCAAAGAAGGTATACTCAAATTAAAAGAGAACTTTGGGGAGTTATAACTACATTGAAATGTGACTGGGAGTACTTCATGGGTGCACGTGTAATAGTTGAAACAGATTGTCTTCCACTCTTGGGCATGATTGCCAATTGCTCCACTCCCGACATAGCTATGCTAAGATGGATAGCCTATATTAAATCCTTAAATCCTGATTTGAAACATATTGCAGGAAGAGATAATCTAGTTGCTGACATGCTTTCGCATGCCAGATATAAGGATGAGGAAGAAACAGAGTCTATATTTGCTAAAAATGATGTTGTAATTGCAGGTTCATATCTGAAAACAGCAAGTACAACTGTAACTAATGATGGTTCAGTTGTCAAAAATGCAGGTACATCATTAATTACAGCAAGTACAACAGGTTCAGCTGCTGTAACAAAATTTACAGTAGCAAAGAAAGAAGAAACAACCATGGAAGGACGGTGGGCAGCTGAAAGACAGCATGCTCAATGTTTTATTTTGGTTCGTTCGCACTTTAAAGAAGAATATTATGCAGGTGATTGACTAAAAATTGGCCAATTTCTGAGCACTATGACAAAGAAGGAAGATTGGACTAATGAAGAGTTCAAGAGAATCAGGAGAAAAGCTTATGGCTTCTTTCTCAAAGATGGCTACCTTTGGAGGCATGTGAAAAAGAAAGGAAGAGCGCCTGTTCGTGTCTTAGGAGACAAGAAGACCCAAAGACAGGTCATGCAAGAATTTCATGAAAGCCTATTGGCTGGCCATAGAGGCATATGGGGCACTTTTGCTAAAATAAAAGAGAAATTTTGGTGGCAAAACATGTATAAAGACATTGAGCATTTTGTCAAGACTTGTCATGTTTGTCAAATGTACTCTATGGTTAAGCATAGAGATGGGCTTCAGCCTACCTTTCCTTTATCTATTCATTACAAATGGGTTGTTGATTTAGTAACCATGCCTACATGAATTTGGAACATGAGATATCTAGTGCTTGCTAGAGAAGATCTCACAAATTAGGTGGAAGGAAAAGCCTTGACAACAAAGTCTACTCAAGCCGTTTGTAGATTTTTACTTGAAGAAGTATTTTGCATGTATGGCTGTGTTGCCAAAGTAACTGCTAATAGAGGAAAATTGGATGCCGATGAGGCTCGCCATTTCTTTGCTCAATTGGGAATCAAGCTATCTCTTACTTCAGCCTACAATCCTGAAGGCAATGGTAAGAGTGAAAGAGGTCATCAACCAATTCTCAAAGCATTGGCAAATTCTTGCAGAGGAAAGATGAGAGAATGGCCTAGAATGCTTCCATTTGCGTTATGGGCTTATAGAACTACCCATAGTGCAGTAACAGGTTATATGCTGGTTGAACTAATATATGGGCAGCCACCTATTATGCCTATTGAGGAGTCTATTATCACATGGAGTATCTTGCCTTGGGATGAAGCCATAAATAGAGAAGAGCTGCTGATTTTGCGCATAAGGCATCTTGAAAGAAGGCCAAAAGATGTCAAGACAGCCTTTGAAAGGCTGAAGGCAGGAAGATTGAAGAATAAGAAGAGGTTTGACAAGCATCATCGACTCTGTCTAAGAGCTATTCAAGAGAATGATTGGGTACTTCTCTATGACAGCAGCCTGGACAATCAATATAGTGCTCATAGGAAGTTAGCCAAGCAATGGTTTGGACCATATGTGGTGAAAGTAGTACATGATAATACTACTTATACTTTGGCTGAAATGGATGGGACCATGGTCAAGGTACCAATAGCCAGTAAACATATTAAGCTCTTCAAACGAAGAGAGTCTTCTACTTATGAGCTTGATGACTTGGATGTGAGCCATCTACTTGAAGACAAGAAAGATGAAGAAGACTTAGAGGATGAAGATGAAGATATGTCAGAAGAAGAGCCTCCTTAACCTGCAATTTTATAAAATGGCACATGTTGGAGGATGTGTAGGTTAGGAGGGGGTGAATGTCAAAGAGTTTTCTGTTCATGGTATAAAACATAGAGTTATTATGTTTGCAAAAGAACTTCATTAGGATTCACATGAGAAACTTTCATACATAATTCAATCATTGTTACCCAACATCCATCTTAGATATCACTTAATTTCATAAGTTCTTTTGTAACTGTCATACAATTTCAGTTATACCATGTATATTGACAAAAATTAAGTCTATGGGAACCCACAACTTGATCAATTGGAGGTAATTGACAATCTGCAGGCTAAGTCACATTGGTTTAAGAGGAAAATTTGGTTGGAAATCAAGAGAAGTGCCAAAAGTCCACTAGGTTTTTATGGGACCTAGAATAATGGACTTATATGACTTATAAGTGACCTAAATGGTCAAATTGAAGAGTGGGACCTGAAGAGGATGCAGCCCGCATTTTTTGCCCCAAAAAATGTAGCCCGCATTTTTTAGGGCAAAAAAACGGGCCTGCATACCTGTGGCAGATGGAGGGTGAGCTGAAGGCTATGGTGCATGCTCCCAAAGCATGCAAACTCAAGATAAACTGAAGCAAAAGAAGGAGATACAAACAAAGAAGGTGAGAGCTCTTCTTGCCCGTCCATGAGTGGTATGACAGTCCATAAAAGGGGGAAAACCTGAGAAAAAGTATTCAGCCTGCTCTTATGTACGTCTTCTTTCATTCTTTTACCATATTCATGGTCCAATGAAGCCCGTCTTGTACCCAAGTACTTGAGTGACTTTGGGGGCAAGCAAAGGGGAGGATTTTGAAGGTGTATGGGTTGTTTTGGACTAAAAAAACCAGCCATAAACAGGGTAGCCCATTGTTCTTGTCCATTTTGATGAGAAAACAAGTGATCTATGTGGTTATAAGAGAAGAAATTGACCTCTTAACATCAGGGCTTCATTTGTGAATGATTAGAGAAGCTTATTCTTGAGATTATGTGCACTTTTGGAGCTTGATTATGGGCTGGAAATTACTGATTTAAAACAGGGCTGAAGTAAATTTTATGCTTTCTCAATGCATTTCATGAGTTTTTTATCTATGTCTTGGATGTAAAAGAGTCTACCATCAAAATACTTGTATCTTGGAGTTGTTATCCATTAATGTACATGAATATAGAAACCATTTGAGCTTGCATTTGGAGTATGCATTTGGATTAAATCTATGATAATCCCTAAATGTATTGGCTTATTATCCGCATATACATTTGATGTAATCAAGACAAAGTCTTTCATTCCATTCACGTATGCTAAATAAAAGAAAAAGCTTGAGGTCTTCTTCTTCAATTAAGTCATCTCAACAACCCAAATCTTATCAAACCCCAATCTTTTCTCCTTCTCCTAACCTTGAATCCCACACTTCTCTTCTGCTCTAAACCCCGGTGGAAGACCTTCAACCCCTAACACAACGACAACGTACATCCTGCATAACAAAACTGCTGCTAGAAGGAAACTGCAGCCTAACATCACCAATGCCCACAATATCAAGAGAGCTGTCATCACCCAAGCACACAGAACCCGAAACAGTACAGTATGAATGAAACTACTCTCAGCAAGGTGTCACATGAAAGGACGCACCTGAGTCCAAGAGCCAACACTATGCATACATAGAGTGTATCTCTATCATCTGCGAAGCACTATAATCATCATCAATATCCTCAGGCTGTATAACATTGATCTCTTCAATTTTAACACTGGACTTTGCAGGCACTATACTGCGATTAGAAGACTTATCCTGTGCTTTGTCTTTCCCCTTATCTTTGCGCCTTTCATTGCGCAGTTCATGGCATTGTGGCCTAATATGGCCCTTTTTCCCACAATGGTGACAAGTAACATCTGCATTCCTACCATGGGATTTGCTACATAACTTCCCACGAGACTTGGACCGAGATTTCTAAGAATCCCGTTATGGTCACTGCCACTGCTATGCTTTCCATATCCATCATTCCTGCCTCTAACTATCATAGCATGCGACACACGAGAGGCATCCAAATTCTTACGGTTAACCTCTTCCTGCAGAAGAGCACTCTCAACATTAGATAATTTCAAGGTAGCAGTAGAGGCACATAATGCAGTAGTGCAGAATACATCCCATGACTCATTAAGAGTACCAAGCAAGAAAAGAGGAGTGACATCCTTTGCAAAAGTGATGTCCTGTGAAGTCAAGTTCTTGAGTATAGCATGGAACTGGCTCAAGTGAGCAGACATAGTTACATTCTCCTTCATGCGCAGATCCATAAGCTGCTTCACCCAGTACATTTGACTCGCTGGACTTTTCTTGTCATAGAGATTCTTGATTTTATTCCACAACGGCCATGCACTCTGTTCTTCCTCAAATACATTGTAATGAACATGTTCTATGAGAGATAATACAATAGTGGACTTGCATAACTCATCAAGCTCAAGCCATTCCTCATCTGGCATAGTTGTAGGCGGATGCCCGCTCAACCTTAATGGGTTAATCTACGATTTATGTACCATCACTTGCCAAATCTGGCTCTTCCAATAAGAGTAATTCATACTATCAAGCTTAGTGATGTTGAAAATAGCATGATCAGTGGGACGAACTCTCCATAATGCAGGCTGGAAGACTATAGACAGTTCAAAACTACTTGCTGTTTATTGTAGAAAATGACCAAAAAATCACCAAAATCGAGAGAAAATGGCGAGAAAAGTGTAAGCAAGGCTGTTGCCCACCAAGTACTAGTGAAAGTACATCATTTCAGAATATTTCAGCATGAAAAATCCATGTCAGTCTGAAGTTATATGCTTGCTGTAATAAATGACAATAGGGTACCGTGAGAGTCAATTGCTGACCAAATCATTGCACCAAGTCAATAATTGACAGCCAAGACATGACCAGCCATAAACTAGCATAAATCAGACAGTCATCAAGACCCTGAGCAAACACCCAAACATGTCACCAAAGCATCCGTCAGTGATGAGTAGACATACCCCCTAGACAGTAGGGCAAAGTATACATAACACTGGCAAGACCTGACACCAGTAGGTGTATGCTCACTAGAGTGCAAAGCCCAAGCTCAGGTCAAAAGCAATTCCAAGATATCAATGTGCATGAACCATGCAACATGTAAGTGTAAGAGATCCCAAAGTCTCAAGTATCTACAAAATGCTCAAATAGCATAAACCTCCTGCTCAATGTCGGTCAAGCATACAAGATGCTCCCACTAGCACAAAAAGGCGGATAAACGAGCTCAACAACTCAAGCAAACCAAGTCAAAGTACCAAAGACAAGTAACAAGACAATGCCTCAATAGCATCCAAGGTCGTAATGAAAAAAGCCAAGTCATAACGAAAAAATCCAAGTCAATGTCCAACTGCTCAAGGGAATACTCAAATGAATGTCGAGACGAGCTCAAACAACTGCCATCCACAACCAAAGCATAAAGTATTCACCAAGACATCATAACCCATACTGGGTAGCCTAGACATAAACCATGTCATAGATGAAATGCCAACTGCAAAGAAGTGACAATCAAACCCAAATTGAGCTCTAATCTCAGCTCAAAAGCATTCCGAAGCATAAACAAGACATGTGACATAGTCCAAATACATCATGATATCATACCAAGTAGCCGAGAGCACCCCATGACCAATAGGCATAACCCAATTGTAGCATAAATAACTTCAGCCCTGAAGTTTTCAACAGCATATAACCTCTATAAACTGAGCAAACCGGGCATAATCGGGCATCAAATGCCAAGACATGTAAGCATAAAATTGAAGTAACAAGTGGCTGCCCTGTTTTGGATAGATCTGGGATTGTTCAAAATAGTCAATGGCTGAGCTAAATCAGCTCCAAATGCATCTCACATAAGAGTCATAACATCCACAAGTGATCCGGTATCAATAGACATCAATAGAAGTATCACATAAGCCATAGGCATACAAATACATGCTGTCTCAGACCTGAAATGTATTGCAGAATATTCTGTCATCAGAATTTGGCAAATCCAACATCACCATTGTGTCCGAAGCGTGCCAAAATCCCAACTTAGACTCTTACCTTCCCTGAATTGGGTTTCGAATGCCCGAGATATGACAAAAAGAGTGATTTTTGGGCCAGATTTTGAAACATGCGCAAAAAAAACAACGTGAGCTAGCTGGGGGGGTCTACTATCCCACGTATCAACAATGGGGCCCAAAGGGGGCATAAATGGAGGCCAAAGAAGGCCTACACCAAGTCTCAGCAAGCCTTGATAGGCTGGAAGAAAAATCCAGCTGAAGGAAGCTCCAAGAGGTGTGAGCTATGGCTGCCGGGAAGGAGACCCAATGCGAGTGGGGAGTCGATGGGAAACTGAGAATGCCACGAGCCAAGCTCAAGAGTCGGAAAGCCGTGCTCTGATACCAGTTGAAAGGTAAGAAGGATCGAAGCTTGCACCCAAGAGCTATGGTGGGAGAGCAAGAGCAAGAAAGAGAGAGACGAGAAATGGGAACTCCAACAGTCACAATGTGTGACCGGGCCTTCCTTTATTCAAACTGTCACTAAAAGAATAAAGAATAAAGTGACGGTGATGGGCGCCTGCCACCTGCAGTGTGCAGTGGTGGTGACTGTCAGTGTAGTAATACATGGGCAGCTAGGCGGAGGTGTCTTTACCCCCAACAGACTGGTGGTTTACCCCAAGTCTAAAGCACTGCATGGCTCAGCACAATGACTCCCACTCCCATGTCCACAATTCCTTTCCTTGTGGTGTCACCTAGAGCTAAGACCACAGCAAGATAGCATGTGTTTCAGTGCCCTCCCAAAAAGCATTGACATGTAAGGATTTTGACACTAAGTGCAGCATCAGACTTGGTATTTTGTTTCTGCATCGTGTTCATGCAAGTCAGTGGCACCTTGTCCCATTGGTCCTTCAATCCACTGTTTCAACTCTTCCACAATGGCAGATGTTGCCTAAGTAAATCTCCTAGGCTTAGTGTCACAAGGGTGGTTATACAGCGAGGTGAGGAGATTATTAGCTGCTTGCCGCTCTCCTGTCCCTATGCTTCCTGGCCAATGGCCTTGGCTAATTCGCTAGCCCATAGCTTTTGGGCTTTGTTTATGTGGCACTACTTGTGGTGCAATTGCATCTAACACCATATTAGGGAATATGGAAATTTTCCATAAGTTTGGGACACGTGGTCAAATCATTGGATTTGTCATAACTTGAACACTATAACTCCAAATCGTGCGCACTAGAGCTCAATAGATTCCATTTTTCAAGCGCTTTCCAATTATAGGTCACATCATATGGTTTTGAGAAACGTATGGGCATGTTATCCAGGTGTCACCTTTTTAGTATTCAAAAAATGGGAATTGGGAGATTCCCAAACTCTCTAATATTGTGTTATCTCTTGATTTTGGTCGTGGAGGTGACACCGGCGTGCTTATGCTTGAGAGATCATCAATCTTGTCCTCCAATATGGGCTCAATGTCTTTTAGTTGTTCCTGGGCTTCTTTCACCCACTCCTTCACCTTTTCGATGGCTTTAAGTTGGCACTTTGGGTTGGGGAACTCCCCGACATTCGCACTTCCCTTCTCAACCATTCTTAGGGTTGATGTTTCTACTTCCACGTCTGTCACTTTCTTTCATGCATGCAACATTGTGGCACTCTCTATTTTCAGTGTGACCTTTGCGTCTGACTTCTTTTTCCTTCTCCTACAGCTCCTCTTTCCAATTGAGGCTACGTCTAAGTTGTTGGGCCCTAGCAATGATATGCCAGCGTGCTTTGTCTATGCACAAGTCATGACATACAACAGGATAGGCATGGCCTCTACGTCGAGTATCTCAACACCAAACAACCCCAATGGGGTTGAGGGATCATTTGCCGAGTTAGAGAAGGGCTTCTGTCTAGGGCAATCAACAAAGAGGTGTGTGATTCCGAATTCAGCTCATCTCTGATTAGTCTTGTCTCGATTTGCTTGCTCTTGCTCAGGGCAACGTGAAGAGATATGTCCTAGGTGACCGCAGGTCCTGTGATTGGCTCTTGGTTCTACCCTCCTAAGCCTCTACCTCTCCCTCTACCTAACATCATCACTAGTACTAGTCGATAGTCCTTAAGGACTACATTGCCCTCTTCGTCATATGCGACATAAGGGTGTATGTAAGGCTCTTCGTCATTTGGCTCCTCCACGTAGTGGACTGGTGCGTCACTTGTTGGATGGATTACGTAAGGTCCAGGTGGTCTAGGTATGCCTGTGGAATTTATTTCCATCCTAGGAATGGCTATCTTGGCGTCATTGGGTGCTGAGAGAGCCAATGGGGCTCCCCATTCAAAGAAGTTTGAAAGCCTATTCACTAGGTATGGTGGATTATACGATTGCGAGTACAAGAGTCTTCTCGATAGTCTACAATGCATGGCATCGTGGCCGAACCTACCACAATTGGCACAAGGTTGGGACCAAGGGTCCTGACATTCAGCTAGTAGGTGGTTTCCGCCACAATACATGCATTGAACATGAGGGCACATTGGTCATCTCATCATCTCTTGTAGTTGGCTTCACAAACCTACTTAAACTGCTCCACAAAGCTATAAGGGTCATTCCCTAGCTAGTATTTGTCTAGCTACTTTGTGACTATCGAAATTTTAGACTAGCTCTTGGAGCCTTGAGTAACCCCTAATCCTGCAAGAAACCAAGTTGCCATTGCAATGGCACTCCGCTCGGTGAAATTGTTATCTAAGAGTCACTTCATGCTTACTCAACATAAGAACTCCTTCTAGCGCTCTTTTCCTATCAGCATTAGGGCCTATTCTATTCCTATTTGCTAGTGCTAGCACCCTCTAAATTTCACACATTTCCATGTTCTGCTACAAGCTCTTGCTCGCTGCTCCTGATTGTAGGTCACTAGGCTTCACAAGGCTTTGCGCACTAGTCTCCTCTCCTACCCTAGGCCTATCATGACATCCTTGGACATCCTACCATGGTGGTCTTTCTGGGCTTATAGATCATGATTGGCGACTAGCCACTGGATTTCTATCAGGAGACCGCCTAGATCAAGTTTCTCGTCTCTGTTATGTCTGCGGTCTCTCTCTCCACCAAGTTATCGATGAGAGTGATTAGATCGGTTAGATCCACTCCTCCAATGGTATCTATTTCTCCTGAGTTCCCTGTTGCATCTTTTGCTTGGTCCTATGCTTGGGGTTTCAATCACCTAACTATGCCTCCAAATTTTCTCCTACTGGTGGGTTCGTTATTGGGTTATGTTTGGCCGAGTTCCTTGTTAATTGTGAACAATCCTCAATTTACAGTCACTCAATGTGTGTGTGTGTGTGTGTGTACTCTTTTTCATGTATTGTGCACAATCAGGCTTTTGAATTTTCTTAGGTATACTTCAAGTGCTAGAAACCAATGCAAGTGTGAAGGCAAAATGACTACACAACTCTTGCACTCTCGCTGACAAATTTGGCTTGATAAGCTACAAGCCCAATTTCTAGCCATTCTTACTAGTCCTAGGGTCCGTGTTGTGGCATTCCACATGATCAAGGTCTGTTTGGGGGGTCTATGACTCAGTCTGGCGCTACTTAGAAGCTTCGACTGCTAGCTGGTCGGCTAGAGGCACTTTGAAGTCCACATTTTACTAATCTGCCTTTTCTAGTGCCAAAAGGATGTTCTAAGCATCAGTATGGGCTTTGGGTTTGCATGACAATGGTCTGGGTTAGCCAAGGTCTTCCGATCAAAAATTGAGAAAAATCCATACTTGGCCCAACATGTCTGAATTGCAAGGGTCAAATGACCGATCCGGCCTGTCCGAGTGGACAAGGGCCAAATGAGAATGGACCGAGTGCAACTAGGCCAAACATCCGATTTTGGGTTGTCCGAGGGCCAAAAGTTTGAACGACTGAGGACCGAGTCAATTGGGCTGAATACCAAGTTGGTCCAAATGGTCGATTCGGACGATTCCGTTCGAATAGCTGAGAGCTGAATCAAGTGGACCGAGCGATGTGGGTCTGAATGTGGTAGCAGACCGAATGGTTGAATATAGGAGAATCAAGGGCCAATTTTGGGAGTTGGGCTAGAATTGCCATCACTCGAACTAGCCGAGCATGGCATGATTTTGGCCAGTGCAACAATAATTGGCTCAAATCACGATGCCACACACTCCATAGCAAGAACTTCTAGATCAAAGCTATAGACAAGGGAGAAGAGTTGTGCATACCTACAATGCGCTAAAAATGCATGGGTGAGTCAATCGACCCAATGCAAGCAATAGCTCTCTCTCTCTCTCTCTCTCTCTCTCTCTCTCTCTCTCTCTCTCTCTCTCTCTCTCTCTCACTCACTCAGAATGCAACAGTTGCAAATGAGCTCTTCCTTGGCCTCTTGGGTTATAAACCCTTCCCCGCTCGACCTCTCCAATCACTCTCTTGACAACATAAACCCTTTCGAGCACTCCTTTTTTTCATTTTTTCCCAATCTGTGGCCTATTTGGGTCTGTTTTATAGCAGTAACCCTAAGGCTTTCCAACTTTGATTTCCCAATTCTACATGCTCTAAATGCAACAAAAATCAAAAGGAAAGCACTAAAATGATTTCTCCTATTTTTATAGTCATCAGAAGCATGAAATACTTACTTGTTTCGAAGATTAAACTCGCAAATCTCCTACCTACGAAGAGCACCAATTCAAGGGTGAACCCTACTTTAACACTCAATCTGAAGCACATAAGCGCTCAATCTTGAATCCGTTTGTCCCGGCAATGAAATTAAAATATAATTGGAGTTCACACTCAACTGTTTAGACCCACGAACCACTTATTCCTTCAAGCATTTCAAGCAAGCACTAATAATGACTATCTCTCACATAGCCGATGCACTATCCCTCTCTACAAGTGTAGTGAGCTTACCTTGATGCCTGATTGAGTTGCTTTCTCTCGCAAGCACTCCGATAGCTCTACAATTCATGAAGCAAGCTCAAGCATCCTCAAGCCTCTTCCTCCAAGCTCCATCCTCCATAGCTACACGTGAGATGAGAGAAGAGAAGAGAAGAGAAGAATAAGAGAGGAGATGGTGGAGGGCTTCACCTCCAAGATCCTTCACCCTCACATAGTCACTATCTCACTCACTCACACTCCCTCCCTCAAGCACTCACAAGCAAGCAAGCAAGAGAAGAGGAGAGAAGAAGAAGAGTCCACTTTTTCACACACCAAAAGAATGAGCTTCTCATTCACTTTTTGAGTTTATATACAAAGCCCTTATCCCTTTGGGCACCCATCTCCTTTTTTACATGACCAGCCATCATGTGGCAAGGTCCTCTTTTCCCATTCCCTTCTAGTTGCTCTTTCTCTTTACCCATGCACTTCTCCCCTTTACAGTTTGCACAGGAGGGAGCTTGGCACTTTTTTACAAAATTTTGGTGATGTCTTTGCATTTTTTAAAAATACACTTTTGTCTTTGACTTTAGCTTTTGAGGCTACCCTTGCACTTTTGGCCATTTCCATTCTTGCTTCTTCTGTTGTGTCCAATTTCCCTCTAGGCTACCTCTTTTAAGTGACCCAACTTGCGCTTTTTTACTTTTTCCACTTTCTTCTTGTGTTGAGGTTAACAACTTTAAATCTCTATCACTAATTATACCCCTAGATAACCCATGAATTTTGAATATCTCTTTGATGACTAGCCAAGCAATATCAAATGATTTGTAAGTAGACTTGAATAGGATTGAAGGAGTGACCTTGGTCAATCAATCTATCTACTACTACTACCATGACTATGTCATAGCCATACATGGTAGTAACAATCCAACCACTAAATCCATACTTATGACTCCCACTTCATTTGTAAAATATTTAGGGGCTAGAGTATTCCAAGCATATTGATCATTTTTGCCTTAGTCCTTTGGCAAGATAGACATTACTTTATTTATTGTAGTACATATATCTTCATTAGTCTTGGCCAATAGTAACTCTTCCATATGGCATTATGGGTCTTTGTATATCTAGGGTGTCTGGTCATGGGACTACATGTGCTTTCCCCACAAAATCTTTACCTTAACCCTTAACTTCCTATCTTAGCCATACCCAAACCTTGAAGTACTTTTGTCCCAAGAGCATTATACTCCTTGTCATTGATAGCTTGATAAACAACTTCTAAGATATGGTTTTTAAGAGGAGATATGGTCATTAGGTTTCGCGCCTTTATGATACTCTTCAAAAATGTCTTGCTTCTCAAGGCATCAACTACAATAGAGAGAGAGAGAGAGAGAGAGAGTGTGTGTGTGTGTGTGTTTTTTTTTTTTTAAAGGGAAAAAACGATAGGCATTCGCTTAAGACATCAAACCCTAATATTAGGAAAGAAGGAAGGGAAATGAAGTTACTATACAATAGAATGGGAGCTAGGCTTTCCTTACAATGCTACTTCATGGCAGCTTCGCCACAAAGTTGAAGCAGGCTTATGTTCCTAATGCATGAATTTATCTCCTTCACATGCTTAGATTCTGCTTCTACCCCTTTCAAATTATCAAGCAAGAACTCCTTATTGGTGAGCCCTACAACATGGCCCCACTTATTCAAACTCATTAAGAGGCATGTATTTGCATAAGGGTTGTCTTAAAACAAAGCATGTGAACTTCAATTGTAAACCAATTGAAAAGAACTTTGGGCAAATGTATTATTGCAGTGGTGTAGTTCAAGCTTAATGAAAGAAGTTGGTAAAGGAAGACATCAAGAGGACATATGAAATTCATCAAGGACTCCAAGTATAGAACATCTAAGGATTGCCTGAATAATCTCTTACTTGTAAAGGAAGAAGAGGCTCCAAAGGACTCATGCTTCATATTGAAAATGACAATGTCTTGGTTAGACAAGACTCAACACCACTCCATTATGTGTGTAAATTTGGGCAGTGTCCCTTTTCGTTGTTGTAGCCACCTAGTTCTCTTCATGAATTGTCTTCAAGCTTTCCAAAAGACATTGTGCAAGCTCTCCTTTAATAGCATATAGCATGTTGTCTCTAGTTTCTTCCTTCTCCTCAAGCATAAGTTTTCTTATGCCAAAATTGATATTAGTTGCCTTGAGAACCAAGCTATTGATGGCAATTGCCCCAACATTGCTTCACATGTGTCTTTTAATCAACCAACTACCTTGGTCCTAGGTCTGAGCCCTAAGTTGTACATATGCATACAATGTTGGCCTTCCCCTTACACCCATGCATCAAAGCACCATCCAAGAAAAGTAGTATGTATTCCTACCTTTTGTTCTTTGTTTTTCGAGAATGACTCAACATGTGAAAGGAATCCCACCTTCTTGTTGTTGATACAAGCATTCTACTAGTTTCATGTGATGCTCCTATCGTTCAATGTGATGCTCGTACTACATTCAATTGCACATTTCTGGAAAATTTGTAGTGCTATCCTAGAAAGCTTCGATCATGCCTCTTTTGCTACATGTATAAGTAGAAACGTTCTCAAAAAGGGAGTCCTCCAAAAATTGCACCATACATCCCCCATTGCACATGCCAACAACCACTAGCTGAATTGATGTGATTTCATTATCCAAGATTCAATAGGGTTAGCTAGACAAGCATTCCAATAGCATGCCTGCAGGATAGTGCTAGCAAGCCAGTTTTGATTTGACATCATGTGGGCCTCTACGAACACATGCTAAAGGAGAGGTGTGGGAACGTTGCAAGGACGTTGAGTGCTCAGAAAGGAACATTTTAGATTGGAAGGATGGACAGAGTGCGACCCCACTTCTGGGAAAAATGTAGGAAGGGGATGCAACTTGCGAGTAGCGCCAAAAGAGGGCGAGGCCCGAGGGCCAAACTCCAATGCATGCCTATTGATGATTAAACAGAGAGCCTGTACACAGCGACGCCTCAGGCCATTATGTCAGGTTGCACTGAGCCGTCGTCGTGGATGTCGATGGGCCTCTTGTCTCATGTTCTTGCTCTCTCTCTCAATCATCTATCTCGGTCGACTCTTTCACATGATTCACAATATACATATAACCCCACACGATATATATCTCGAATTTCTAAGTAGCGGAAGAAAAGACAAGGTAGATACTGTGCACTTTGTGGTGTTTCACGAAGGGCAGTAGCAGATAGCTGCCTGCAGCTGGTATAGAGACTAGAAAAGGGAGAGAGTCGGGACAGGAGAGAGAGAGAGAGAGAGAGAGAGAGAGAGAGAGAGCACCAGTACTGAGAACATGAGAGAGAGTCGAGACTCGAGAGCCTAGAGATAGAATAGATTGTATGATTATGAGAACGAGAGAGAGAGAGAGAGAGAGAGAGAGAGAGAGAGAGAGAGAGAGTGTGTGTGTGTGTGTTTGTGTGATCACTAATGAGAACGCGTGAGACGATGGGTGACTGTAGTCTGTATGTATGAGAGAGAGAGAGAGAGAGAGAGAGAGAGAGAGAGAAAACCGTGAGTAACTTAGTCTATCTCTGATCAGCAGTGTGTGATAGGGCATGTGTCAGGCTCACCAGCTGTGGCGGTTCCCGCGCTCCATGAGCGAGCTCTCGCCGGCCTTCCGGCTGAGCCTGCAGGGAGGCGGTGAAGGAGGGGCGGGTTTGATGAGCCCGGAGGAGTGGGCGCAGCTGCGTGAGGTGGTGGAAACCCACCACGCGCGGCCCGTAGAGGCCCACGAATGCGGGTCGCTGGTGGTGCAGCTCGTGGACGCCCCCCTGGAGGCCGTGTGGGCCCTGGTGCGCCAATTCGACCGACCCCAGGCCTACAAGCTCTTCGTTCGCAGCTGCTCCCTGCTGCAGGGGCCTGGCCTCCAGCCTGCTGGCCCCGGCAGCACGCGCCTGCTCCGCATCGTATCGGGCCTCCCGGCCGCCACGTCCATCGAGCGCCTCGAGGTCCTGGACGACGAGCGCCACGTCATCAGCTTCCGAGTCCTGGACGGCGACCACCGGCTGCGCAACTATAGATCCCTCACCACGCTCCACGTGGCGGGCGGCGGCGGCGGCGGGAGCAGCGCCGCCTCCTCCGCGCCCACCATCGTCGTGGAGTCCTACGTGGTGGACGTGCCACCTGGCAACACGCGGGACGAGACCCGGCTCTTCGCCGACACGATCGTGAAGTGCAACCTGCAGTCGCTCGCGCGGGTGGCTCGCCGGCAGGGACCTCGCCCCTGAATATATCTCAAATCTCGCCTTTTATCACTGAGCCAGTTAGCTAGCTTTAAGAATTTCGTATTAAAATATTAGACCCACAAAAGGATTGTGGCTTGTAAAACAAATATTTGTCGAAATGTTTGTAAGTGTATATCCAGATTGCTTCATTTCCTGAATTTTTAAGTAGAGTTCCACACACTAATGGGATCATAGCTCAATGGTTTTATGAGTTGAGTTTCATGGGTGTGTGAATTCAATTTGCAAAGACCATGGCAATAATTATCAAAAGATAACTTCACTTCACCAAAAAAAAAAAAAGCTATCCCTCCCTTTGCCTAGTAGTTTTTACATCAATATGGAGAGTTGAACATGAGTCTTAAACTTGTACTAATGAATTATGTGCATCGTGTAAACATCTACTATTCTTTTCAAACATTGTGCATATCATGTGAAGGGCCAATAATACTCCAACATTCTCTATTGACATTGTGCAAATCAATGGACTTAATAGTATCACATTTTGGTGTTGATATATAAAAAGGTAACATTCTACAAACAATGAGATAAGTGTAGTTCAGGAGATCTAGACTATGAGATTGTGCGTCACATATGTGAGAAATATCTCATTGTACCATGGAATCCATTGCTAGTGCTATTGCGTTTGCACTAGTAAAGGATGTGAAAGTAGATTGCTTCTATTATACATAAAATCATACAATGGTTGAAGTATCTTTAACATATATTTCTTAACCAACTATTATAAGTTGGTGTAGTCCAAGCCTAAAAAAGCTATTGCGTCATGCTTAAGCCTAGGGATTAGTGAGCCTTTAATACACATCCCAATAGCAACCAAAAAAATCAAATCATTTTTGAAAGCTCAGTATATGAATTATCTAAGTTTACATTGCCTCCTCCTACTCATCCTTTGGACTTAGACCCTCAAACCTAGGAGCTTCTTTTTGTCTCTATGATGCACTCTAAAAAGTTATGGCTAGTAAAAGGTTGACGTAAGTAAAATATGCCCAACTAGCTAGAAGCAATAGGCTTGCATTAAGAGATAGAGACCAAGCTCTTTGACTTTTGATTAGGTTAGACAAAGCACATGAAATATTGTATACACAATAGTGCTAGTTAGTTATGCTCCCTTTTGGAGTCTACTATCATGAGTACTAAATTATGATTTTCTTTTAGTGGGGTTCTCATGGTTGTTTGATGTTGTGGTGAAAAACACTATCTAAAAGTGGAAGCAAGGAAGAAATTGTGGTCCATAATTGCATAATGCCCTTTTTCCATGCCTCTTGCTCCAACTTAGTGCAATTTAGTTTCATAATATATGTGTGTTTTGCCTCAATCCATTAAGTAGGCTACAGTCAACTGAGCAAAGCTTGATGGATAGAGCTGTGGAGTCTCTTCCCAACCAACATTCAACTCTCAAGATTATGTGATCCTTCTTAAAGATTGAAGCTTTCTCTTTGCATTCACCCACTAAGACCCATTATAAGTTCATGGTTGTGTGGGTGTTTAACAACATTAGATGCTTCTCTTTGAGTTTGACTTTCTTAGCCATACCTATGATAATATCAACAAATGTACCAACAGCCATATCAATGGTAATATCCGCGTGGTAATACCAACAAACATACTAAAGCTAATAGCAACCAATATATTGACACTTGCAAGAAAAAATTTCAACATGCATATTGATGATTCTAGAGAAAAGAAATTTCATAGGGATTCCGAGTACACATGTTTGGTATCCTTGCCTAGTCAATATATTTGGTATCCGTGCATAGCAACTCGTGGGTCCAATCTTGCAAATTGCTTGCTTACATAACTTTCAAAGTTTCCATTATATCTAAATGATTTCATGAAACAAAAAGCACTAATATGTTAGAGTATGCAAGCCTATTGATGAGACAATAAGATATTGGCAATATTACCATAAAAAAGATTAATAAAATACATGTGAATTAGTTTCCCATATCCAAATACAATGAGGAGAGTATACAAACACAATGAAAACACTAAGCAATACCCATAGATCAAACTAAAATGGACCATACGATTCCCAATAAAAAATCTCATCCTTGAGTACCACTTCTCAGGCCTATTCTTACAACAAGAAACAAACATGAACTATAACAACTATTGTGTAGAACATTAGGGGCATATTTCACAAAATACTAATACTTGTCCTCCCCTCACCTTTCCTCCATGCACCCATAGCCTCTCAACAACTACCGCGAGCCTGTAATATCTCCGCACAATAAAAGTTGGTTGGTTAATTCAAAAGTTAGTAAGTAAATTAATAAGTTAGTAAGATTAGTAACTAAAGACTAAGGTAAAAACTAACTAACATTAATAACTAATAATTTTTATTTAATTAAAAATATTTTATTTAGAAAAATCAAGAGTCGTAAATCTGATATTTTCTCGGATTGACAAGGACTGTAGCCACCCTTCACGTAAGTTACAACATGAACGAGACTTATGAGCTATATTAATCACTAGTATTAATGTGTATAGTTTGGGATGGTCCAAAAATATTAGTTTTTGGGCAAAACTAGTTTATTTTAGATATTATCCTAAAAAAAGATATGGAGATTTCTAGAACTGGATGTTATTTAAAAGAAAAGGCAAGTAATGTTTTAGTTAGTTTGGAGATTTTATAAAAAGAAAAAAATAAAGAGAGGATTTGCGAAATCGCGTGCGCCGCGATCGAAGTCCACAGACAGAAAATAATGCTTCGAACATAGAAAAGAAGAAGGAGTGAACTGAGAGCTTTCTAACCAAGTGTCTTGGTGTTTTATCCCCCTTTCGGAGCCAATGGAACCATCAAATTTATGATCTGAGCATCAGATCACTGATCTTTCTAAGATCCCCCTCCACAAAGAGCTCCACTTCTTAGCCACAAGCCCTCTTCTCTAATTCACTATAAATATGAGGCATGGGGAGGCACAAAAAAGCATAAGGAGACCCCAAGAGGCTGCGAGAGAGAGGTAGAGAGAAGGATAGCACTCCAAGAGATTGAGAGAGAGAGAGAGAGAGAGAGAGAGAGAGAGAGAGAGAGAGAGAAGAGTTACCCCGAGAGGCTGCACAATTCCCTCTATCTTGATTCTCAACTTAGCCATCTTCTCCTACACT
The DNA here is from genome assembly GCF_053477565.2 of Lygodium microphyllum. Lineage (NCBI taxonomy): Eukaryota > Viridiplantae > Streptophyta > Polypodiopsida > Schizaeales > Lygodiaceae > Lygodium > Lygodium microphyllum. Next base: position 21,605,355 of record NC_141153.1, read on the forward strand.
CTCCCATCTCGAATCTATTCTGCCTTCTTAATCTTTTGAGTCTACTTGCAGACGATGGCCCCTAAGTGAAGAATGTCACGTGTGGATATGGCCATCCCATAACCAACAACAAAGCTTTGGGCAAAGGCATCATTGTCAATCCAACTGTGGTTTCGATCATAAGTAATGTATTTCCAAATTGATAGATGCTTATTTTTATTCCCGTATGAGATACATTAGGCCCCATACTATGATGTATGAGTATAGATCATTTCATCTCACATATTTGTAAGATGGAGCTTGCAAAGTGCATATATCAAGGAAAGTTAATTGCACCTAGTTGCATGTGGCTTATTCGTTGATAGAGCAATTACAAGGAAGAATTGGTCAAGGGTTATGAATGGCATATCATGACATTAAAAATTGTGCATACAAGCTTTAAGTAAATTTTATATAGAATCGCTCGTTGATCCCAAGGGGGAGAGCAGATATGCGATGAAAATGTTATCGCGACTATTCTTGCATTGTTTGGGAAGAATGCAATTGGTTTTGTTGGTTGATCGAACAATATCCTAAATGCTTTTACATTCAATTGGTTGTTAGTTGTTGTTTGGATGATTATTCCAAGTGCTTGTGATTTATGGTAAATGCATGGCAAGGTTCTGTGATAACAAGTCGCCACGGGAATAAAGGAATGTTTATTAGGGCTGAATGCCTTGTTTGTGCTTAATTCTTAAAGGATTTAATTAAGGAAGGATATTTTGCACAGGTGGATCACCTCCATGATCGCACCACGGATTAACCCAAAGAGGGCATTGCTCGATTCATGGGCTGAAGGTTGAGTGGTGAAAAGGCCAACCACGGGAATGATGTTTCACTCCTAGACAGCTTGTGGGTCAGTTGGAGCTCTGGATACCCCTTGCTAGGTCTAGAATGGATTTAAAGACCTCCGTGGCCCCCAACGTCTGGGCATGTTGGGAGATCCTATTCTAGATAAAGGATTGAGTTTGTGGTGCCATGAGATTTGGACCAGTTACTTTTGCAAGGCAGAAGAGATACTTCTGTTGGACAGAAGGCATACATAATTTCTCCTGTATGGGTGGGAGACAAAAATTAACTTGAAGATAAGTTAAGGAACTTGTTTGAATCTTGTTTGTCAATAGATTGATTTGCTCTGTTTTCGTGTCTGTTCTATAAGTTATGCGAACGAACCATGTTTCCTAAAAGGCTTAATTAATGAAGCTGACTTTAAGTGTCACACATAAATGTGGTAGAACCTAATTAGAAAACTAAAGCTATTAAGGGAAGTGAGTGGACGGAACCCTCGACGGGTCCGCCCTACGACACGGTGGTCCCAGAAAACTAGGAGGCTTCTCACAAGATTTTATCGTCATTCGACCTTTAGGTATTATTAGGTTAGAACCCGATTCATGCCGTTTTAGGGGACCGGAATGGGACTATGCCCTATGGGCAGAGAGGTTGAGCGGTGCATCCCTCTCGTTTCCCATTCTCTTTGAACCAAGTGTGGCATGGGTTTGCTTCGGCTTGGGTATCTCTACATAAAGTAGGATGTCCAAAACCCGATGCTAGAATGCTATTAGGAGACCTTGACAACTAGGAACCCGAATTTCAGATCGATCCTAGTGGGTTCGGCCGTGAACGTTCTATTGCGAGGCAGACTCGAGAAACCCTAGGCAACAAAACTCGGAACATTCCATGGGAGTGTCGAGCAGCAACGCTTAGATTCGTTTCTCGATAGACCGCTAAAAGCATGCCTAGATAGTTGATGGGCGAGCACCTCACAAAGCCCATGGTGCAACAAGCACTATAAGCACTTGGCATGTTTTGTTGTAAGGAGTTGGTGAATGCCCTTGTTGATCAATCACAAAAGATAATGCAAAGGTTGTGTCAGAGTTCGCTTTATTTCCCTTGGGCTTCCTTCTATTGCACCTCCTCTACAATGCCCTCCAACTTTGTAATGTTTTGAATCTAGCTCTGTTAAGAGAGCTTCCCTATAAAAAATATATATTCAATCATCTCCTTGTGGCAAGCATGTATGAGAAAGATAAAAAATACAAAGGGCCAAATGACCAAGCCACACAATACATGTACCTTTGATCACTCTCAATCCACTAACTTGATAAGTTTTCTATCTTGGTCAATCAAAATAGTCTTACATTTCATATATCATTGAGAGGAATACCCTATTACAATATGAGTATAACAAACAATAGAGCCTACAATTTTGAAATAACAATTCGTATTAGAATTTACATGGTAGATATTCATTCTAAGCCTCAATACCCAAAGCACGACCAACAAAATTGTAAGTCAAAATGTTGAGAAGAGCAGATCATATGTACCATGATATCAACTACTAATGGCTCTCATTCTCTTTGCAATTGGAGAGGTGTATACACATTCAACATCCTTAGTTGTGAAGAACACATAGTACATGTCCACTATACATTGAACATCCTTAGTTGTGAAGAACACATAGTACATGTCCATTATGTGAACAACACATAATACATGTAGATGATGAAACGTGACAAGAACAATAAGCACAATGGAGTAGCACTCTAACTATCTATTTTTGTAGTGATTTGTGCATATACTTAGATATGGACCTACAATAATCCAAGGCCAACCTTGCCACAAGGAAGTTATTGATCGTGAATTATTGGACTTTTTCTCCCTTGGATTAGATGTGCCCTCAAAGCAATTTCAAAGAATAATGCCTAAAACCTTCAATTTTAGAAATGCTTCTGCAAGTCTTATAATTGTTACAACATGATCTAACGAATTACAAAATGTCAACAAGTTAGTAATTACAATTTTCCCTCCACATAAGAAGTTCCTATTTCTATGGAAATGGTTTACATTGAGTTGCTATTTGTATGGAAAATAATAACAATGTAGATCTCCAATCCTTGACAATATAATTAATAATAAAATAGGTTTTTACTATCCTTTGTATGTATTCTCACTTTAGCAGTGTAGAGCAAATCATTTCAAGCCATTAATGATTACCCAATCACAAAGAACATGAAGTAGATATCTACAATTCATTCTTTGTTATTCTCACTAATCATATCAATCATTCTAAATGGAGAGTTTCTAAAATTAGCATGTAGCCTACTTTCATTTACTACAATCTTTCTACGAAAAGAGATTAAGTTTTAGGTACCCACCACTTTTGCAAATTATTCATTCTATTCGTATAAAAGGAGAACGTAATACAATTTGAAGATAGACCATGTTGGAGGTATGTAACTATTAACTAGCTATCCTTTTGATCTAGGAGTAGCAAAGGTATGGCATCCCCTCTACATTAGTCAGCTGTGACTGATAATTTAAGTGAGATTCCTGGACCCTTGGACCAAGGTGTTGGGTGCCTTCTCATGCTTTGCCATTTGGTTGGTAAGTGGAGTCTTTCAAGGAACACATCCTAAGGAAGTAGTGAAATTGTGATGAGAGACATAGAGAGGTCATCACATATAAGCTAGTGGAACAAGGTACCCTCTTCCACTTAGAATTTATCAAAGTATATCAAAAATGAATTAAAAGAAATGGCCATCCATGGCCTCAAGTAATCGGGTGGGAGTTCAATTCCTTGCAATGCTAGATATGCACATGTTTTTGTAATGTGTGGCATGGACAAGCCGGTCGTCTTCTCCCTCTTTTGGGACAACTTTTTGAATAGCTTTGTGTAGGACACATCACCACATGCTCTTGTAGACCAAAGTTGTTCAAATGACTATGAAACCAACCTTAGCTAGCTTTGACAATTTCCTATTAGAATTTAACTTAGAAAAAATTTAGCATGTAAACAATCAAAATGTTTCTAAGTGTATGTTCAAATTGCAGGTTTAGATTGTGTAGAGTCAAACATCAATGGGCTCATAACTCAATGGTTGGTATAGGGGTTGACTTTCATGGGTGTGTGAATTTGAAACCTTGAGAGGACCATTGATGGTATTTATTAAAAGATAACTTCACTTTTCGAAAAAAGAGTCTAACAAGATATGTGGACATTCCTTAATCATATTTTTCTTGAACCCTAAATCATAGGGACCTCTCCAACCTTTGCTTCCATGTTACTAGAAAAACCTCTACTATTCTCTTTGGACATAGTGCATATCATGTGAAGGGCCAACAATACTCAAACATTCTCTTTTTACATTGTGCAAATTAGTAGCCCTAATAATATCACATATTGGTGCTTATATATTTAAAGGTAGCATTCCATATTAATGAGATCAATTGTACTACAAGATTTCTACTATGAGGTTGTGCATAACATATATCTCCAATATCTCATTGTACCATGGAATCCCTTACTAGTGCTATTGCACTTCAGCTTTTCTACAATTCTATAGTTTGTTGCTCCATTATATGTTTTGTAAATGTGAAAGTAGAATGATTGCATTACACATAAAATCATGCAATAACGAACTTAGCTTTAACATCAATTTCTTAACCAACTATTATAAGTTGGATTTCTTGTGCACCAAGCCTCAAAAAGATATCGTGGCATCCATAAGCCTAGGGATTGGTGTTCCTTTATTACCCATTCTAATATGCTTCTTGCCAAAAAGTAATTGACTCTTGAAAGCTTGGTATATGAGTTATCTAAGTTCACTTATCTTGTCCTTTCACATCCTTTAAACTTAGATCCTCAAACTTTGGAGCCTCTTTTTACTTGTTTGATATACCCTAAATAGCTATGGCTATTAGAAGCATCATGTAACTAAATTTTGCCTAATTAACTACTAATAATAATCTTGCATTAGAAGATAGAGAACAAGAATTTGCATTTTCTTAGACACAAAGCCCATGTAATATTAAATATGTATGTGTGCTAGTTAGTTACACTCACTTTGTGAGTCTACTATCATGAGCAATTTAAGATTTTCTTTTACTGTGTAGAGAAAAAAGTTTAGTGGGGATTCCTAGTACACATGTTTGGGATCCTTGCAAAGCAACTCATTAGCCCAATCATGCAAGAAGTTGTTTGCCTACATAACATTCCAAGTTTCCATAGTATCTAAATGATTTCATGAAACAAAAACCACCAATATGTAAGAGTAACTAAACCAATTGATGAGAGAATAAGATGCACAAATACATGTGAATCAATGTTGACTAGCTTACCATAAGAAAGATCAATAGAATACATGTGAATCAATGTTGACTAGCTTACCATAAGAAAGATCAATAAAATACATGTGAATTTATTCCCCATATCTAAACATGATGACCAGAGAGGACAAACACAATGAAAACACTCAACAATACCATAGATCAAACTAAAATGGACTAATGAGATCCCTTATAAAAAATCTCATCTACCTACTAGTAGCAATTCTTGGGCATAGCAATCACAATAGATAATGCAAGAGGGAAAGGTTGGGATATATTTTTCTTTCTTTCCCTTGAGGTACCTTCTATTACACCTCCTCTACAACCTCTTCCAACCCTATAATGTTTTGAATCTATAGCTCCACTAAGAGAGCTTGGCATATTCAATAATCTCCTTGTGGCAAGCAGGAATGAGAAATATAAAAAGTACAAAGGGCTAGATAACCAACCTGCACAATACATGCATCTCTAAGCACTTAGTCCATAATCAATCTCTCAATCCACTAATTTGATAAGTTATTTATCATTTCCAATCAAAATAGTTTTATATTTCATATATCAATCTAGAGGAATACTCTACTACAATATGACTATAACAAATAATAGAGCCTACAACTTTGAATGAGCAATTCATAATGGAATTTCCAAGGTTGCTATTCATTCTAAGCCTCAATAGCCAAAGCATGAGTAGAAAAATTGTAAGTCAAAATGTTGAGAAGAACAAATCATATATATCATTATGTCAACTACTAATGATTGTCATTCTCTTTGAAATTGCAAAGTTGTATATACATTGAACATCCTTAGTTGTGAAGAACACATAATTTAGTACATGTCCATGATGTAATATAATACGAACATAAGCTCAATGGAGTAGCACTCAAACTATATATTGTTGTATTTATGCACCTAGACATGGACCTACAACAGTCCAAGGCCAATGCTACCACAGGGAAGTTATCAATCATGAGTTATTGGACTATTTCTACCTTGGATTAGATGTGTCCCCCGAAGGGATTTCAAAGAATAATTCCTACAACCTTCAATTTCAAAAATACTTCTACAAGTCATGTTGTTATAGGATGACCTAATGAATTATAACATGTCGGTACTTTAGTAATTACAAACTTCCTTGCATATATGGAGTTGCTATTTCTACAAAAAATAGTTTTCCCTCCATATTTAGAGTTGCTACTTTTATGGAAAACAATAAGAATGTAGATCTCCAATCCTTGACAATATAATTAATAATAGAAGACTGTTTTAGCATCCAACGTATGTCTTCTCACTTTAGGGCCTACATCTCTACTACTATAGAGTTATTCACTACAAGCCATTAATGATTATCCAATTATGAATGACATGAAGTAAATATTCGTTCTTTTTTATTCACTGATCATATCAATCATTCTAAATAGAGACTATCCAAATGAGCATATAGCATAATTTCATTTATTGAAATATTTATATGAAAGGAGATCGGAGGACTATAGGTACCCACCATTTTTGCAAATTATACATTCCATATATATATAAAGGGATAAAGAAATTCGATTTGAAGATACATCATGTTAAAGGCCTACAACTTTAAACTAGTTATCCTTTTGATCTAAGAGTAGGAAAAAGAATCTTACAACCTACTCTTCTAGTTAGACTTTATCAAAGTAGATCACAGAACTTGAATTCAAAAATTAAGAGAAAGGGCCACCCATAGCCTCAAGCAAACACCAACCAAACATAATGGGTACAGAAGCTCTACAAGTAAGAGACCATATTTTGGCCAACTACTTTGTAGACTGCTTTCATTTACTAAAATCTTTTTATGGAAAGATATTAGGCTATAGGTACCCATGAGTTTTGCAAATTATTCATTATATTCGTATCTAAGGAAAATGAAATATAATTTACAAATAGAACATGTTGGAAGCATGCAACTTTTTGCCTAGCTATCCTTTTGATTTGGGAGTAGGAGATACAATCCTACGCCCTAACATCTTCCACTTAGACTTTATCAAAGTACATAATAGAAATTGAATTAAAAAATGAATCAAGCAAAAGGCCCAATATCCAAGATCTTTGGAGGTGAGGCAGCCTTGCAAGTTCCATCTCTTGATTCTTCAATATCAAACATCAAGCTCTACAAAGAATGTGAATCGTAAGTGCAACCTTTTTGCCCTCTTTCTCAAACCCCAAAGCTCCTTGGTAAGATCTTATTTTCTATCTCCGTTGATGGCATCCCCACTTTACTCCAATGGTTGTCAACTATTTCGCATGGCCCTTCTCTTCCACTTAATTTACTATAGCCCCATTTCATTGCATGCAAATGTTTTCAAGCATTATTTTATGCTAAACCCTTTGCATCAACTTACCATCAGACCTAAGAATCCTAACTCCCTTAGCACTTGAAACAATTACCTTTTGAATTTTCTTTTAATGCTACCCTAGGCTAGGTCAGTTGGAATTTTTTGCCACACACCATACCCATGTTTGGCCTATGGCTACACTAGGCATAGGTGTATCTTTTGCATACATCTTGCATAAGTATAGCCGTTGGGCCTTTATTCAACTTGATAATATTCTCTCTAAGGGATATTGAGTCATCAAATCCTTTGAAATCCTATAATATCGTGTAATATATCAAATATTCTTCATAGATTTTTTTTTTCTCTCTCAGCGGCGGGTTGTGCTGGAGGGGAGTGAGGATTTAGTAAGGACAGCAAGCTCCTCGTTGGAGCTTGCGTATCCGCAATGTCCATGCAGGGCGACACAAGGGGGGGAGGAATTCCTTCCCTCTCCCTATAAAAACCCCCTCCAACCAAGGGGGAGGAAGGAGGAAAGAAGGAGGGACGACGCTGCAGACTCGACAAGGAGGAGCCGAGGTGAGGAGGAAGAGGCAGACGAAGAGGAACTTCGCTGAGGGAGCCTCCGCCCACAGCCGTCGCAGCGCTGCCGGCCATCGCATCGAGGCATCGAAACCCCCCTGCCACGTGAAGCAGAGAAGCTTCTTAGTGGAAGCTTCTTAAGGGGGGGCTAATTAAGCCCCCTTTCACCCCCTTGTATTCCCTTTTAATATTTCCCCCCCGGGGTTTCTAAATCCCCCTAAGCCCTCTTCATCCCCCTTATGTTCCCTTCGCCCATTGTGTTGCCCTTCGTCTTTTCCCCCCTGGGTTTTAAAACCCCTAAAGTCCTTTTCACTCCTGTGTCCAAAGTTTTCCCAAGTCCTCTTCTTACACCTTCTGGAACCACACCCACACACCCTTTTTCCCGTGTATATACCCTATAGGGCCTTTTCTTTAGGCTTTGTAAACCTTTTCCCCCAAAAGAAACTAAGACCTTAAAGGTCTTATTATCCCTCCTCGTGGCTAGACCCTTAACTGTTCCTTGCCTTTCCAAAATACCCGTGGGACTTTATTTTTCCCCTACTCGAAAAGGAGAAGAAGAGTATTGACGTGCAAGGGAGCGACGGTGGAATTCTGAAAAGGAGTGTAAAGCTACTTTCACGTTCGAAGGACTACAACTACGATGCCGCCTAAGAAAGTCCAAGGAGTAGTTGTGGGAGGGTCATCTCCCGGTATCCATGTGGATAGATATCTCACCCCAAACCCAAGTTTTTCCTTCTTAATTTTAATCAGTTTTAATTCAATCGTGCAAGATGAATTGTTAGGGATAAGATATATTTTGTCCTAGTTATTTACGATGAAGGAATTTAGTTTAATTGAACATGCAAAATAAATAAAGTATAAACATAGTTTTCCTTCAAATAGCATTATGCATTGAAACGAATTATGAGCAAGATTATTTACCCACTAAAGTAGTGTACTTCAGTTAAGCCTAGAAGGTATAAAATCGCATCTTGCACTATTAACCCCTATTCTTTTTACAACGAATCATCATGGAAGGTACGAATCATGAAAGGTTTCTTACGATGCTTAAACTCTAGGAAGTTATCATTGCTAACTGCATAACTTAGCAAGGGAAAGATTGCTTATTTGGCATGAGTTTTGTTTGCAAGGAAAAAGGGAGATTAATTGAATTTACCTAACCTCAAATCAATAAAGTTTAGGACTGAAAAATCAATTGACAAATCGTGCGGAGGTGATCTCGATATTACCTTCTAAAAGTTAACAAAATTAATATAAACTTAGAAATACCTATGCTGCGAAATATTCATTGGGAATGAATTAAAATCCAAGAAACGTTTATACCTTAAATACTTGCCCACATTTCCTGATTGTAGGGTCAGTAAATCGTAAACGTAAAAGAACTAGGGTTTGTCCCTGAGTTTCTTAAAGAAAATAATAAAAGCTAGGAAACCCTAGGTCTGACAAACGTCAACTTAAAGAAACTGAAACGAATTGTTTCGTAACTCCATTATCGCATAGTACGATGCAGGACTTGTGCGGCAAGTACGAAGTCATATGGTCTTGTGATTGATTCACAAGAAGAAAGGCTAAATTCCCGCAACAAGGATGGCGGATCCTTACGCAAGTTATCTTGCAAAAGGATGTATACTTTGATATCCTTCCAAGTAAGGAAGGTTAAAAACCGGAAATTGAAGTATCCAATGAACTTTAGGGTTTGACCAAGTTGGATTAATAGGGTATGCCCTAACCCAGAATATAAGGGATCTTGCCAAGTTGCAAGACACCTCGGATCGAGTGCTGGATGCATTCGAAAGAAAAGACTCCTTCCTTAGCAGTTTGCCAACAACAAAATCGATCAATGGAAATGTTTGTGCTTGCTAGAGATTTTAGAGCACTGTTTGACTTGTTTGACCAATGAATTACAAAATAAATAAGTATCTATACTTCAGGTTGAAGGCCTGAAGGGAGTGGTAGCTTCAATTACCCCCGACTGCCTGCCTGACCCTAACCAAGGGGATTGTTGACCGTGCCGAGAACATGGACCGAACCCGCCGCGAGAGGTCTCTCCGTTGAGCGCTACTTGGAGCAGGAGGACGCTTGGGTGCCAGGGGGGCTCTGGCCGTAAATCCCTCACCTTCCGGGTCCTGCACAAGAGGCTAACATGACTCGAGATTGGATCTCGAGGCCCGCATACTAATCTACGGGCGGAAACTTGGAATAGTGATCCCTATGGATTGCTGGATAGCCTTCGGGTGGATTATGGACAAGCCTACAGGCAGAACTCCTTGTATTTCAAAGATAAATATGATGATATGTTAATAAAGAACTTATCTGATATTGTTTTTCTATGTCACGTGATAAGATTACGTGAAGGAACCAGTGCTTAACGGATTAATTAAAGAAGCTGATTGTTACATGTCCAACTAATGTATTAGATAATTACATAACTAAAACAAACCGAGGAAAGTGCAAAGGATTGGCCATGGGTCCGTCCTACGGTTGGGTGGTCCCGATTGGCCGGGAACTTTTCTCAAATCTCGAAGAACAACGGGATGATTGTCAAAGGACACGAACAACAAAAGCGTTGACCTAGAGTAATGTCTTACCCGATTTATGCTGTTTTAGGGGAACGGAATGGGACTATGCCTTATGGCAGAGAGGTTGACTTTGCATCCCTCTCGTTTCCCATTCTCCTTGAACCAAGTGCAACGTGAATCCTCTTCGGACCTTGCGTTTCTGCGTAAAGTAGTTCGCTTGGGTCCGACGCTAGTTGCTGTTAGGAAATGACCAATCAAGAAAACCCTAATTCCGGTTGATCCTAAGTGGGAACGGCCAGAATACTTCCGCTACGTGGCAGACGACGCAGAAAGCCCTAGATCGCAAATCCCGTAACATTCCATGGGAGTGCCTGGCGGAGCTTTCTAGACATCCTTTTCGATGGACTGCTAAAACGTGTCCTGGATGATACTAGTAGACACGTTACATATCGCATGTCATTGGATAGATCTCAAGGAATGCAATCTAATTTTCCAAGGTCCTGTCAGAAGAGCGGATCTAGAGCATGGCTATGGTGGCTTGAAGAGATAGAGTGAACTCATGAAGACATAGAGTTGAAGACAGAATGTCACACAAGTGAATTAGGTTCCAAGATTGAGATTTGGACTCATAAACACAATCCTGTGTGGTTGGACAATGACAGACTCTCAACTGAAAGGACAAAAGTGCCATCATCTTTCATTACTCATCTTGCAAGTACAATGCTTTATAGTAGTTGGGTTGTTCCATCTCCTCACTGTGCATATGGGATTCAGGACATCTCTTCCTAGAGCATACACCATTTGTCATTTCTCAACACTCCTCACTGTGCATATGGGATTCAGGACATCTCTTTCTAGAGCATACACCATTTGTCATTTCTCAACACTCCCCCTCAAATGATGAGTTCCTACACTTGTTGGCTTTTGTCCCATCTCTCCCCCCCCCCCCCCCCCCCCCCCACATGATAACATGGCCTGGGAGACTAGCTCATAGGCAACCTAGTTAAGCTAAATCTTGAAACTTTACATCTTTGTTAAGGATTTTGTTTTACAAGGCAAATCCAATAAGGGAAACAAAAAATCCACTATGGGAAAGATAATTTCTTCAAAACAATCTGTCAAAGTTGTTGTTGATGGGTAGAAGCATCTTCTTCTTCTTCTTTTCTTTCATTCATGAACTGATTCTAGTGGTTACCATTCTGCATCTGTTGTGCTCTTTTATGGTGGAAAATTTTACTAGCTATATGGCCAATCTTACCACAATAATGACATGTCATCGGATTGGTCCAGTAGCTCCTTTGGTGTATAAGAGATTTTCTCTAGATGATGGGACACCATCTTTTGCATTCTTGTTCTTCTATTTATTCTCTTCATCAAGAAGAGAGTGCTCAATATCTTTTAGCGAGAGACTTGGAACATTACTTAGGGTGGACACAAGATTCTCGTATGGATCCTTATTTACACTTGCAAGCAGTCCAGCTATTGCTTCATCTTCATCAATATTCTTCTTAAGAGTTGAAAGCTGGGTTTTTAGGCTCTTGAACTTGTTAATGTGTATGGTCATGGAAGTATTGTCTTTTATATCTAGTTTATAAAACTACATAAGTAATTTTACCTTTGAATTCTTTGCTTGGGTACCAAACATCCTGTCAAGTTCCTCCCAAGCTATTCTAGCATCTCTAATGCCAAATATATGATGTAGCATATCATCACTTAGTCCCCAGGCAATGATGCCTAGAGCCTTGTTGTTCATCTTTTTCCACTCCTTTGTCTTGAGCTGGTCTTCTTCAATGAACCTGTCTTCATCATCTTCCCTCTTACTATCTACATCATCCTCAAATAGGTCCCACAAGTTCTTTCACATAAGGTGATACATGGTGTTCTCCTTCCATGCATGAAAGCCTTCTCCATTGAATTTGGCTATTTGCTCAAGTTCAAATATTTTGAAGGAGGTCTTACCACGAGTGTACTCGGGCAGTGTCTATCATTTTAAAATGATATTGAAGCTTACAAGAGATTTAATCGATTGGGCATTCCACATTAAAATTCTTTGTGTTTGCCATTGCAAGACTGAAGTAAAACCAACATTTGAATTGTTCTTGGATGTGTCAAGAAACATGGGTGTTAAGAAGCACTAGGTTAGTAACAAGAGATACTAGCTTGATTTCAGGTTTGATGTTGCTTGATTTCAGGTGGTCTGCTTGACTTTAGGTGAGTTGCTCCAAATCTTCTTCTTGAAGGTTTATACTTGCTGGAGACTTTAGTGCTTGTAGCTCAGTGATTAAAACCACTATTGATAGCTTCAGTGAGAGGAACCAATGATAAATGTCAAGATTTTGAGGTTTTGGCTACGGAATCTTTAGGGTTTCTGATAGACCTAACTGGTTTTGGATCATAGTAGCCTATAGAGGTAACCAATTGGTGAGTCCTTTGATGGGGAGTAAGCTCATTACCCCAACTTTCATTTCCCTATGCTCGTAGAGGGAGTCGCAGCCTGTGCAGGCAGCAGCAATAGTACGATCAGAGGAGGTGCAGTTCTAGATAGCGAGCATAAATTTCCACAATGTCGTCTTGTAGAGGGGCTAACGTTGAGCTGTGATGTAATATACAGAGAAGCACCCTGAGGTGTAGATGATATGTCTAGAAGGAACCTTTGTTAGATATTTCCTAGTTTGGGAGATCTAGAGGCTCCAAGGTAGGTAGGTACTATTGGCTATGGCTGCCATAAACTGTCAAGTGAAGATAGAGATGACAAATGAGGTCATAAGCTAGCATTGAGTTGGACTAAAGTTGAAAAGGCTTGAGAGAACAATGAGAAGGCAGAGATTGAGCTAGGCCATGTTCAGCTGAGCTTTGATACCATGTCAGAAGAGTGGATCTAGAGCATGTCTATGGTGGCTTGAAGAGATAGAGTGAACTCATGAAGACATAGAGTTGAAGACAGAATGTCACACAAGTGAATTAGGTTCCACAATTGAGACTTGGACTCATAAACATAGTCTTGTGTGGTTGGACAATGACTCAGACTCTCAACTGAAAGGACAAAAGTACCATAATCTTTCATTACTCATCTTGCAAGTACAATGCTTTGTAGTAGTCGGGTTGTTCCACTCTCCTCATTGTGCATATGGGATTCAGGACATCTCTTCCTAGAGCACACATCATTTGTCATTTCTCAACAGGTCTAACAAACTTGTAGTCTATATGCCAATTTATGTTCAATAATATAAAGGTACAACAAATTTCTAGTCTATATGCTAAGTTATGTTTCATAAATTAATCTTATCTTGAAGACCTTAGTGGGTTCACCATATGTAAATGCTAACTATCACATGTGTTTAGGGCTAAATTTAAAATCCCCTTATCTATGAAATTTATCATTAATAAAACACACCCATTTCCTATTCATTATGTGAAAACCCCTATTAAATGATACCCTTTTGTAGGTCTATAAAATGGATTTTTAAAATTCATTTTATTAAACAAATGTGATAGACTTGTATATTTATGAGTGGAACCGCAACTTAAAAACTAATGTTACAATATTTTTTAAAGTCACTTTCTCTTTCTTGATTGTTATTAGAGGTTGAAGGTCTTCAAAGAAACTCGTAGACTTATGGATTATCAATACTATTGGTCTTGTTAGTATTCCAACAAAAATATTATGTATTGTGTGCTTCTATAAGTTTGTTAGCTTACATGTGTTGAGATGTTGAGCTCCATATGAGCTGGCATCCACTTTACACCTTGGTGGCTTGGTAGGACTTTATACACTTGTATGTTAGATGATCAACTTGGAGGATATGTTGGTGATTCTATAGCTAGGCTACATCCATATAGTCTGCTCTTAGTTATGGCACATTCATTGAGCCACCTCATTTATCCTTAGTGGGTTCACACTTAGTGATTGTGTGTACATATATTTTAGTACTTTTCTATTACTCTTCTACATGTTGTAGACTAAGTCCTTTTTTGTGTGGAAAAAGAAGAAAGAAGGGTTGAAAGCATACTATAGTGTACCCACTTAGTAGTGGTTTTGGCAAAGAAAATTAAGGATACTAGACATACTTATAGTATTAAAAATGGTGGCAAAAAGAATTTTAGAACTCATACAAAATTACTAGAAGTCTAGATTTTGTATATGCATGGTAGTTTATGTCATCTCCCTCCCCGCCACCTTCATGCTCTAGTGTTACTACTATATACTCCACATTCACACTCTACTCATCCTAACCATACTATTGCTACTCTCATGAGCAATGCTGTCAAGTATATGGAGTGCTTATTGATTCAAGAATTTCAAGAAACCAAACTATGGCTACCTCACGTAGCCAATATGTACTCTCCAATCGAATGTATTAACCTTACCAGTTGTGATCCACTCCATGATTCAAGGGATATACTCAAGAAAGCTCCTCCATGCTCCACCTACCATGCTTGTTGCGAAGAGAAGAAGAAGAGAAGAAGAAGAGAAGAGAAGCAAGAGCTTCTCCAAGAAGGTGGTCCTTCACTCCCACTTACACTCTTCCTCTCTCTCAATCCCTCTCTCACACAACAAGATAGACACGAGCAAGAAGAGAGCCACAAGTCTGCACACTCTAAGAAATAGATTATCCCTTCAATTTCCAATTTTTATACATAGGGTTTAGATTTTGGGCTCGTACTTAAGTTGGTTGGCTCATGTCTGTTTATGCATACATATTAGATTATACCAACCATCAATGAAAGTGAATGAAAGCTAGTGCCTGCAACTTGTCCAAGCTATGGGTTTTTCTACCTGATGAAAAATACTACAACTTGCATGGGCGCTATGCTCGGCTTTCAAAATAATATTAAAATTGATTGTATGATTCCAAGCTTTATTTGAAAAGTTATATACATTGTGTCCTTTGCTTGATTTGCACTTCTATTTGATTTTTTCTCCTTTGTGTGTCTTTGCCAATTTGCTTTGCTCTATTACTACTGCCTTCCATCCTATGATTAAGATAATCCCCCTCCTAGACGAGTGCCAATCCCATGGCACTCTTTGTCAGAGGTAGTATTCTTTAGCTTGCACTAGAGACAAAGAATATCAAGGACAATTATGGGATCATTGCAAGGAGAGTCATTGGTCTCACTGGAGCTTGATTTGGATGTTGAAGTTGTTAGAAGGCCTTTGTGAGATCTCCTAGTCGGTGTTGAGAGTGGAAAAAGATTGAATTTTTGACTGATTTTTGTTGTTTTTGAGGTCTGAATGATTGATTTTTGATGGATTTAGAGTGATGTATGGTTGTTAATGGAAGTATTTGAGAGTGTTTTAGATGATATTGATTATGTTTTGGAAGTTCATGATGATTCTCAGTGGAGATATGTGGTTCTGTGATGTTCTGATAGCTTCTATTTGGTTCTGTATAGCTTCTGTTTTGTTCTGATTGTCTTCTGTAGTATGAAGCATGGATTGATGGTTGATGAAGATTGAGATCTTTTGAAAGATTATTGAATAGTTTTTGATAGTTTGGAATGGTTTGAGTATGAGTTATGAGGTTCTGATGACCTTCTATGAACCTCTGTAGACCCTCTGTAGAGCCTCTGTCTCTGTACTGTAACTGTACTGTAATTGTTCTGGTGCTATACTGTAACTGTTCTGTAGACCTTCTGTAAGGGTTCTGTAGAATGTATGTGTGACTTTGGAAAAGTTTTCTAACCTTTGGAAAGGATGAATCTAAGTTCAAAAGAGCTAAAACAAATGGAAGAAGCAGCTGCTGAAGATTGAAGAGAAGACTAAGTGACAGTGACAATAGTGAGCTGTGAAAAGACACTGTAGTGGCTCTGGTGACTCTTCATATCAGACATACCTCTTGGGAGGTGCATCCATGACCTAAGAAGGATTATTGAGAGTTATTATGAGAGTATTGTAGTAAGGAGATGATGTACTATTGATAGAGAGAGAGAGAGAGAGAGAGAGCCAGAGATAGCCAATTCTATCAAAACAATGTAACTGTATGTGAGAGATTGAGAGAGAGAACTATGAAGACATTGAAGATGAATACTATGTGATTGATTTCCATTCAAAGATGATGTATTCCTTTGTGTTCTTTGTTATATTGAATAATTTTATGAAGATGTTGAAGATTATGGTTGATTCTATCAAATCTGTGGGAGAAATCTACTATGATGCTACGTGAAGAATTGTTGTTTTCTTTGTTTTGATGATTAAAAGAATGAAATAAAAGCTTGTTGATGTTACAAGATAGATTTTCTTGCAAGAGATTTCCTTTTTCCTTGGTGTTCCTCTTGGGGCTCCATGTTTTTGGTGCGCAACCGGGGAATCTTGCCATCAACAAGCATAAGAAGAGGCTGAAAATGAAGGAAATGGCAGTCAGCCCCTGTAAAGGCCAATGCCACTGATAGCCAACAGAAGGTACAAGAGCCTGCTTTCAATTTGGTAGAGTTGAAAGTTGCTGTTATTACGTGCACCAAGAAGAAGGAACTAGTGGTTCAGAATGAAAATGACTCTCCTGCTAAGACTGTGAAGTTCAACCTGCCAACAGAGGGATAGAGCAGTACAGAAACGAACAGAACAGTACAGTACAGAGCACTATAGTGCCACATAGAGTTACAGAGACAGGACCAGAGGCCCAAGAGATAGATGATACAGAAGCACTTCCAGAAACAGAAGAAGTGCCGATGCTGCAATTGTTAGAAGAAAAAGAAAAGATGAAAATGGGTGTAGCCCCATTCCCCAGCCGGTTGGAAAGGCCTCTGGATCCTATCAAAGATTATGACTTGGTCAAAGACCTAGACACTTTTAAACCAAACCTAACATTCCGGTAGTTACTGATGTTGTCAAAGAAATTCAAAAGCATCTTGACAAGAAGGCGTGGACTAAGGATCGCTCCTTCAACAGCGACCACCAAGACCAATAAGGCCTCGGAGCCTGTAAAGGAAGTCGATGCGGCTAATGCCTTCCTAGATCCCGGAACCCTTGAGATTAGTGTATGGATAGAAGGATGCTTCATTTCAGATGCATTGATTGATGGAGGCTCATCAGTAAACATAATGACGGATGTCACAATGAAGGACTTAGGGTTGCAAGGAATTCAACCTACACAGTGGCTTATCAGATTGGCAGACCAAAGTAGAGTCAAACTGTTGGGCATCCTCCCATACGTAAAAACAACCCTTGCAGGAAGAGACTATTGGCTGACATATCTGGTGGTCAAACCAAATTCTTATGGGACCTCATACCCTCTGCTGTTGGGAAGACCTTGGCTTTTTGAAGCAAGAGCCAGAAGGATTGGTTCAAAGGAACCCTAACCCTAGGCAGAGGACCCAACAAAGCAGTGTTAAAGCTGTATGGATCGCAAAAAGGCAATGGATCCACATCCATCGAAGTCATAACTGACTCCTCCAACGAGGTAACAAATGGTACATCAGGAGATGAAGAGGCTGTTAAGTAGATCTTTCCTAAGAAAACAAAGGCACAGTCCCTAACAGTGGGCACTGTAAGCCAACTGCCAAGGGATGTAAAATCCTTGTCCATGGGAGAATACCTCCTGCCTCAACTGGAATCAACTTCTGAAATCACCTCTGACAGTGAAATAGAAGCATGGATGTACTGTTCTCCCTGTTACATGATGATCCCAGAGACAGAGCAGAGACGGTACAGAGGCAGAGCAGATACAGAGCGGCTACAGAGCAGAGACAGAGTGGATATAGAGACAGTTACAGAGACAGTAACAAATACAGAGCCAGAGCCAGACCTAGAAGCAAAGTCAGAAGCTGTGACAGAAGCAGAAGCGCATGCAGAGGCAGAAGATTTGTTCTTCTTCTACATAGCCTCTACAAAAGCAGAGACAGAGCTTCCAGAGAAAGAGGATAAAAATGATGAGGAAGAAAATGAAGCAGGTTATGAAAGTGCAGATGATGAATTTTCTCTGATAGAGGATGATCTTGTTGGGGGTCCCTACAGAGACCTCGGAGATCGAATATCTCAGGGTACTAGATGGAATGACTATGGTTCCATTTGGGTTGATCAATGGACCACAAAGTATGCAGAATCTGTATAAGCAATGGATTAAAAGCATAAAAATTAAGTTCACCAGTGGCTCCTGTCACCCTGACTGTTCAGTCCAAAGAAAAGTTGATGATGATGCCCCCTGCCAACAGAAGCTCGAGCCATCAGAGTCCCGACCTCTAGCAGGTCCATGCTACGTGACATTCCTGGATGCATCTTCTGAAGATGAATCCCTAAGTCCAGAAGAAATTACCACTCACACCGAAGCAAACAAAGCTCTGATACCTGAGAGTGGAGTTTTGATGCCGAGAAGTGCTTAAAAATAGCTAAAAATTAAGAATATCAAGGGAAAAATATTCAATGTCGAAGGCGGCGGCTTCAGCTGGGACGATTTTAAGCATCAAGTGCTTTAAAGGCGCCCAAGCGACACTTGTTGATTTTTGATAATTTTTCAGACTACCGTGCGGGTTGTCAAGAGTTGCTAACCAATGCAGGATGTCAAGCCGGACGCGTAGAAATTTACAGCACTCGATTTGGACACCGGACGGGGAAATGGCCAACAAATGGTCAAGATATGAAAAGGTGGACATTGGAGAAGACCAAAAGGGGTGCCCTTTGGGACATTTTAACCCCCCCTTCAAATTTTTGATCAAGAAGCATGAAAAAATGTGGAGAGAGAATGGAGGAAGAGGGCGCCATCTTCACGCCATTTTTTTGGCGCCTCCATGGATGGAGATGGAGATGGCATGCTGTGAGTACCCCATACAACCGATCTTGGGGCTGATCTTCTCCTTCTTGGCCGATCTTATCGCCTGTCTTCGCCCGTCCAATGGCGGGCTGTAGAGAGAGAGAGAAAAAATCAGTCTTTCTCTCTCCTCTCTCTCTCTCCTCTAAGGGCAGATTCATGTGATGAAGAAGAAGAAGAAGAATGGATGATGGATGCTTGTCCAATGAAGATCGGATTGCTCCGTGGTTCAAGAGGAAGGAAGATTGCTGATTGTGGACAGTCATGAGCATTAATGGTGGCTGGAAATCAGTCCCGAGATAGGATAAATAGAAAACCGCAACCCGCAAAGAACGGTAATCTCATTTTTACAAAGGAAATTAATGTTTTATGCAATTTGCTTCATGAATATTTGTTCCCATGGGATGATTATGCATTATAATGTTGTTTGCTATGATTTTGATCAGTTTATGCTCAGAAAATCATAAGTGTTGTGACTGAAATTAATGGTGTAAAACCTGTAAAACACACGAAATATAGAGAAATTGGGTGTTTTTGATATATAAATGGAAAATGTAATAAGACACACCAACTAAATTTGTGTTTTTTCTACAAATTAACCTAAGGGCCACAACCCACAACTCATTTTGTATTTTTATTCATTTAATATTGCAAAAAATACAAAAAATTAGAAAAATAGGTAAAAATAGGGGAATAATAGATTTTGAGTGCTGAAAATTAAGGAAAAATAAGAACCGTGTTTGTGAATATATGGGGGGTTTGAATTATGAGGTTTAGCCTTAGTTCAGTCCTACCTTTATGTTTTAGTGAGTTTTTATGGCTTTTTATACAATAAAAACATGAAAAATATTACCCTAAACCTATGCATCATGCACAATCTAAACGGTAAGGGGGTAGAGAGAATGAGAGTGGTGTTTAAGTGCTGAGAGAAAGAAAATGCTGATTGGTTTTATTTATGCATATCATATAGATCGATCGTTAATTTAAATTAAGAACCTAGTAGCACGAGGGTTTCTCGGTGCTAGGTTCATGCAACGCCGCATACGAGCGATAGTCAAAATCATTGAAAGAGATGTTTTCCACATGTGCACAAATGTTGATTTTCTTAATTGTTTGAGCACGTTGACATTCACAATTTGCATGAAGCATAAAATGATAAAAGGTATCAGGCAATACCTCCTGGATGCATAGCACTTGTATTCTCTAGATCGTGACCAACGTTGAGTGAGTAAGGTTGTCCCAAGCTGTAGGCTAGGCATTGGGTCCTAGGGGAAAGAAAGTGAGGAAAATGGTACATTCCTGGATACGATCAATTGGTACCTTGAGTGGAAATATGTGCAATATTGTGTTTTATGTTTAGCGACGCATCGAGGGGCCAATCCCCAAGATGTAGGAGAGTCGCAGTGAGTTAGCCGCAGTCAGCCGTGGGAGGACCTCCTATGTTTGTACTTCATGCTATTTGGCAATGTGCTGGGACTCCCTCTGAGGAGTGTTAATTGGGTTAGAGTTGGACTACGAGACGTGATACAAATGCAAGATGATTAGGAAGGCAATATATGATGTATGTGTCATCAACGCTCCTAGCCACGAGGCCGTGGAGTTGTTGCGCATGATAGAGGTCCGGCTAGTGCATGAGCCAGTGCCGGCCTGTTTTAGGTCCCATCAATACCCTTCCAGCAATCTAAACAGACAAAGGAGTCATCTATTCAGAAGGAGGACACTGGTTCTAGTGGGACATCAGATGAGGATACTACTCTCTTGAAAGAGTCAGACCTCTATCCAAAAGCAATCCATGGGACATTTATCCGTGAAGTGGAAGGTGAAAGACAAGTAACGTTCCTGGATACTGAAGGTACCGAACGTCACCTGAAAGTGGGTCTCAATCTTCTAGAAGAAGAACTGGTGGTCCTGCGAGACCTACTCAAAGAGAACTTAGATGTGTTTGCTTGGTCCTACAAAGACCTAAAGGGGATTGATCCCACAGTTTGCCAACATCACATTGATCTAGAGCCTGATGCCAAACCTATAAGGCAAAGACAAAGGCATATGAATCCTAATTATTCCGCTCTGGTGAAGGCCGAATTATTGAAACTTCTTGAAGTAGAGTTCATCTATCCCGTGGCTAACAGTGAATGGGTTTCACCCATTGTGGTAGTACCCAAGAAGAACGGGAAAGTTCGAATATGTGTCGACTTAATTCGAAAGCTCAATTCGAAGACGAAGAAGGATCATTTCCCTATCCCTTTTACAGACCAACTGTTGGACATAGTGGCATGCCATGAGCTGTATTCCCTCTTGGATGGATTCAGTGGATATAACCAAGTTCAAATTGCAGAAGAGGACCAGTCCAAAACAACCTTCACCACAGAATGGGGGACCTATGCCTACAGAGTGATGCTATTCGGGATCTGTAATGCTCCTGCCACCTTCCAACGAGTAATGATGGCTGCTTTCCAGAATCATTTGCATGGTTTCATTGAGGTATACCTTGATGACTTTTGTGTCTATAGTTTGATCCATGAGCATTTGGGACACCTAGAGCAATGTTTTGACAAATGCCGAGAGTATGGGATTTCTCTCAACGCCAACAAATGTGACTTTGGTGTCTCCTCAGGAGTTCTGTTGGGGCATATTTTCTCTGCACAAGGGATCGCAATAGACCCGGCAAAGATTGAAAAGATTGCCGCCTTAACAGCACCAACAAACCTCAAGCAATTGAGAGGATTTCTTGGCCATGTGGGCTATTACAGAAGATTTATTGCGCATTTTGCAACCAAGGCAACCCCTCTGCACAAGCTCCTAAGGAAACAAGCTGATTTCCTTTGGATGGATGACTGTGAAGAAGCCTTTAATACCCTAAAACAGTGCTTGATCCAAGCACCTATTTTACAACCTCTTGATTGGATGAAGGAGTTCCATGTGCACACCGATGCATCAGTTGAAGGGCTAGGTGTTGTCCTATGTCAAAAGGGCCCCTCCAAGTTAGATCAACCGATATATTACGCAAGCCAAAAGGTCACTGATAGGGAATGGAACTATACAGTGACAGAGCTTGAGTGCTTGGCAATGGTGTTTGCACTGGAGAAGTTTCGATGCTATCTACTGTCAACGCATTTCAAGTTCTATGTGGATCATGAAGCCCTGTCCTTTCTGATGAACAAAGCAGATATTAAAGGACAACTGATGAGATGGTTGCTCCTATTCCAGGAGTTCGACTTTGAAGTGGTCACTAAGCTTGGCCATTCCCATGTCCTAGCCGATCATCTATCAGAGATCCCTCAAACAAAAAAAGAGGAATAGGATGATCCAGACCTTCCTAATGCTTCTTTGTTTCTAGTTGAAATAGTTACTCCCTGGTATGTAGACATAGCTAATCTTCTAGCAACTCAATAGTATCCTCTTGGCATCTCAAGCCGTGAGAAGAAGAAGCTTCTGTTAGAATCAGCCCCCTACACTTTGTTAGGCGGTGCACTGTACAAGAAAGGCAAATATGAAGTGCTGCGAAGATGTGTTGCAGGAGATGAAATCGACATAGTTTTGAAAGCATGCCATGACGAACCATGTGGTGGACACTTCGCAGGAGAAGCGACAGCCAGGAAGGCTCTGTTAGCAGGATACTAGTGGACGACCCTCCACAAGGATGCATATGATTATTGTAAGAGATGTGATGCTTAACAGCAAATGGGGAAACCCACCAAAACAAGTGTCATGCCACTGCAACCCATTCTCCCCCTAAAGCCGTTTGAGAAGTGGGGGATTGATTTTGTGGGTCCCATTGATCTACCCACCAGACAGAAGAAAAACAGATACATCCTAGTATGTACGGATTATGTCACAAAATGGTGTGAAGCTAAAGCTCTGAAGCGGGATGATGGTAATAGCGTCACCCTGTTCATGTACGAGAATATTATCACCCGTTTTGGTTGTCCCCTCGAGCTGGTAAGTGATAGAGGTACTCATTTCCTTAACAAAATCATGGAGGAGCTGACGGAGCTGTATAAGATCCGCTATCGTAAGTCCACTCCTTAACAAAATCATGGAGGAGCTGACGGAACTGTATAAGATCTGCCATCGTAAGTCCACTCCTTATTACCCTAGAGCCAATGGCCAAGTTGAAGTCACCAATCGTATCCTTTGCTCGATTCTGACAAGAACGATTGCCGCACATCGTCGCGACTGGGACGATCGACTTACAGAGTCCCTCTGGGCGTATAGAACCTCCCATAAGGCAGCAATAGGATAGACCCCTTTCCAGCTAGTGTATGGTACAGAAGCTGTCTTCCTTGTTGAGCTGGAATTACCCTCTTTGCGAGTGGCAGTTAAAGAATGCTTGGGAGATAATGAGTTACTGCAACGCCGTCTCTTGCACTTGGAATGCTTGGATGAGATACGGCAGATGGCCTTACAGTGCATGGAAACCACTCAAGTGCGACGCAAGGCTTATCATGACAGTTTCATCAAGCACAAGGAGTTCAAAGAAGGTGATCTTGTCCTAGCCTATGATTCGAGATTTGGCAAGTTTCCTAGCAAGCTTTAACAATGGTGGATGGGCCCATACAAGGTACTGGCCGTCAATCCTAACAACTCTGTTCAGGTGCAGACCGTTGATGCCTCTGATGATCCTTTCCTGATCAATGGCTACGTTTGAAGAAGTATTTCCCTCCTGGGGATCTTGACAATCGCAGTCGACCTACCCTTTCCCTTTTGGGCGTCACACTGTCCTTCTTGTCGTGCTTTTGATAGCCCTTATGATTCTCCTCATAAGGCGGTCTTGTTCTGCTACCCCCTTGCAGAACCATCTCAACCTGACATTGTTCTCTTCTCGTCTGATCCAACAACGGTGGTGACGTTGGTCCTGATATATGTTATTTCTACCATTCCCTTTATTAAGAAAAAAAAACACAAGAAAAAAAGAAAAAAAAGAAAAAAAGAAAAAAAAAGAAAAAAAAGTGAAAAGAAAAAGCAAAAAAAAAAAAAAAACTGTTATGGGAGAAAAGGAAGAAATTCCATGTCATAACAGGCCTTGTTCCAAGAAAAGGTGGAAACACCCTTGGGCGAGAAGCTGACTGTGGAAAAGGTGGTAACACCCCGTAGTTCAGGATAGTTGATTCACCAGCAGAATCTTTCTAGCAAGTAATTTGAAGCCACCTCCCTTGGTGCACTGTCTCTGCAATATCAATCCGTCTGCCCTTCTTAACAGACGACTCTTCTTACAAGTCATTGAAGTATGAGATTTGTAGGCTACCTCCCTGGGTACGCCTCGTCCTCAAGATCCTTATGTCAACAACAACTGACGTAATCTTCATCAACAACACCTGGAGTGATGTGAGCTTTCATCCTAACAGGATGGGGATGTGAATATGGGTTGCCCTCTGTATCTATCAACGGAGAGTGAGACAGAGGGTGGGGTGAGTGACCAGTCTTTTCCTTTAAATCAAATGAGAGGTGAGATGTGTGAACAGAGTATTGCACGCATGGGATGGGCCTCTCAATGCACAATGCACGATCTGTTTCATGTGCACTGCACCATAAGGCTCCCTGGCCTTCCTTCTTGCACTGTATGCCGACACAGGGCGGGATGCACAATTGCACCATCAAATGCGCACAAGGCATACCGCCTCTGCACAAGTGACGGTGAGGATTACATCAATGGGTTTCAGGAAAGGGCTACCCTCTGTATCTTTCAACAGAGCGTGAGAGAGAGGGTGGGCTGAGTGTGACTGGAGTTTCTTCAATCAATTATCAAGAGGTGAGGATTGAGGGACGTTACGACCTTTCGAGTTAGGTATGTTCCCGTTTCCCTATGCACCCACGGGCTGGTTTTTTGCCATTAGCAAATGACACATCATTCTATTCTATACACTGCACTTCAGGGCTCCCTGGCCTTTCTCCTTGCACCTATGCCATACGGGTTGGGCGCACTAATACACCATCAATTGTGCACCCTGGCATACTCCCTCAGCATCATTCCTTTGTTGATTCCTAAACCGGGTGTGAGCTCTGGGATTTCATCCTTATTTCCTCGAGTGATATTAGTAATGGGGCAAGTGCCTGCTCTTTCAATCCCTTTGAGTGATCGTGAGTTGAGTGCAATATCCCTCATTATCGACAAAGTTCCTGTGATTCCTTCAACCAGCTATCTCCCTAGGTGCTGCCGCTTGATCCCTGCCACGAAGGACGAAGAATGTGTGCTGTGAAGACACCTTGTTACCTCCTGCAAAACCGACACAACGACAGTAGACGCAACCTCGATAGTCGACATTCCTTCTCGGCAATATGGGCCAAGTTTTTCTAACCCTACGCCTTCTATTTCTCAGTACCGGTCATGTTTTAAATGTGGGGACGTTATGGTTGGTTTGATGTGAGGTACCAAGTCCTTGAAGTTTGGTTTACCCTTCCTGCTAAGGTCTTAAGTGTGGGGACGCGTCTCTGCCCGCGTCCATGTTGCATACCCCCATGCATACACCCTGTTCTAATCATGCATCTATGCCATGACTTTATTTTACCCTGATGGGGTCCCTTCCCCACCTTTGCGTTCTATTTCACCCTATCCTAAGTGTTGTTCCTTGACAGTTTGCCCTTATTCTTAGTTTTACGCTTCTTTCATACGAACGGACCTTACATTCACCGAAAACTCAATCTAACCTTACAAGCCTGTTCGTCCCTTTGAACTGCCTATTTTTCCTTTTTACCGACCCCTGTTCCGACAGACGGTTTTCAAGTTATTAATTTTTGAAGCGATTCCTGTAAAATGGGACAGTTTCCCATGTGAATGCATCTTTATTACTTCGAAACCCTGATCTGATGAGTTAGGCCTGTCCTAACCCTTCTCCCTGATATTTTTCCTTTTTACTCCGTGTCATTTTGATGCACGGTTCATCCTTATTAATTTCTGCGGGTTTTTTGACCTTTTTCGTGCCTATTTTTCACATTTTTCCATGTGAACCTGCCCTATTTTCACCAGAATTCCAGTTTGATTTGACAGCCATGTCCTGCCAGCCTTTCCCTCACTTTTTTCTTTTCCCTCCCCCCTTTTTTGACTGCCAAATTTTTAGTTATTAATTTTTCCATGCGTTTTCGGATGCATTTTTCCCAAACTGAGTTTTGATGTGCCAGTCTATTGAATTCCTTTTTTCTGGACATTTTTCCTTTTTACCGCCTGCTATTCCAACGCATGGTTTTTCCCATATTAATTTCCGAGTCTATTTTTGGGCCCATTTTCGGGGTTTTTCCCATGTGAACGCATCCTATCTCGATCGGAACCATGTTTTGATGTGATAGGGTTGTCGAACACATTGTTCTGCACACTTTTCCTTCTTTCTGTACTTCATTCCGAAGCACGGATTTTTCGATATTAATGCCCGTATGTGTTTTCGGGTTTATTTTTTGCGTTTTTCCCATGTGAACACCCTGATTTTGTTCTGGAACTGGTGTTGCATGTCTCCAACATTTTTCCCTCGTCCCCCGGCCCATTTTTCCTTTTTACGAATTTTTGATCCGACAAACAATTTGGAGTTTATTAATTTTTCTTTATTTTTCCCGTTAATCGTGTTTCTTGCCTCGCGCGTGAACGCTCCTGTTTTTGGTTTTACGCGCCTCGGGATGCCCCATGGCGTCCGTGGCTCGCACTCCCCGTCCCTGTCCGTTTGAATCTGTCATTGCAAATTTTTTTACCCCTGCCCGCGTATGCGCACGGGCCGGGGATGTGTTTTTTTCTTATTTATTTTATTTTTCTTTTTTTCATTATTTAATTTTTAAAAAAGAAAAAATATACATAAACTATCCACACAATTTAAAAAAAAAACAAACACAATTAAAACAAAAATCTAACTTTTAAAAAAACGAAGAAGAAAAGAAAAAAAAACACACACACATACACATAAATCCCAAAGGAAAATCCATATTTTTATAAAAACACCAAAAGGAAAAAGAAAAACAAGAAAAATGAAAAAAATCAAAAAAATCAAAAAGAGAAAAAAAAAACTCCACGTACCTGTCGGTTCGTTCCTCCTCCTCCTCCTCCTCTTACCTCCCCTTCCTCCTCTCCTGCTCCTGCTTCTTCTTCTTCTTCTTTCCTCTCCTCCTTCTTCTTCTCCTTCCATATCCTTCCTCCTCCTCAGCAGCCCCCCCGGCGGTCTCCTCCCTCCTGCCTCGGTTTCTCCCTCCTCCTCAGTAGCCCCCTCGGCGGTCTCCTCCCTCCCGCCTCGGTTCCTCCCTCCTCCTCAGTAGCCCCCCCGACGGCCTCCTCCCTCCCACCTCGACTCCCTCCTCTCCCCTCCCGGCGGCCTCCTCCACCCGCCGCAGCCCCGGCCTCTTTCCTCCCGCCCTGGCGGCTTCTTCCACGCGCCCCCGTCGTATGTTCGCCGCCGTCCGCTGCCGGAGCGGCCTCCTCCACCCACCGTCCGCCCGCCTGCTCCTCCCCTTCCTCCCTCACCCACCTTTTTCTCCTCCCCCTCCTCCTACTCCTCCTCCTCCTCCAACCCACCTCCTCCTCCTCTAACCATAGCCAGGCACACCTAACCTAACTTAGGTTAACACCTAACTTAACTTAGGTTAACATCTAACCTAACTTCAGTTAACCACTAACCTAACTTAAGTCACTAAACCCCCTTTGGTTACCCTTACCTCCCTTAGAGTTACACTAACCTAACTAGGGTTAGGTTAACAACTAACCTCACTAGGGTTAGGTTAACCCTAGCCTAACTATAGTTAGTCACCTAACTTAACTTAGGTTAGTCCCTCCCCCACTTACTAACCCTAGGTTAGTTAGTGTCACCTAGGTTAGTTAGAACTTACCTAGACTAACTTAACTTACCTAGACTGACCCCAGACTAACCTAATTGACTTAGTCAACCCTAGACTAACCTAGACTAACCTAATCAACCTTGACTAACCTGACTTGACTTAGTCTGAATTACCTGACTTCTCCAAACTAACATGACTTAGTTGACTTGCTTTGACCCTACTTCCCAAACTAACCTAATTTACATAATTTAATTGATTTAGTTAATTTAAAATTTCATTTCAACTCAGAAAAATTACAAAAAAATTTCTCAAAATTCCCCCATATTTTTGCAAATTTTTGGAAAATTTGTCAGGTGGAAATTTCAACAACCAAAATTACAGAAAATTAAATATTTGACAATTCCTTCAAAATGACCTAAAAATGCATAAAATTCATTTACAATTAGTAAAAAATACAAATTTTTTTTGACAAATTCCAAAAAATTTCACCCACTCCCCTGACCTTTTTCCACTAATTTCTCACTTTAAAATATTTTCATACAAGGCACCAATATTCTTTGAATAAAAAAATAGACTAAACATACAAATAAAGTATTTATTTTCATAACATAAATTGTGGATATTTCCTAAATGGCTGAAATTTTATTTTTTTTCTTCATCACATATCCATATTTAATTATTATTTCTTTTGAAAAAAAACAACCACATACAATTTATTAAACAACAAAAACCAAAAAACACACATAAAACAAACAAACACACATAATAAAATAAATTAACCAAACCATACTATAAAACCAAAACAAATACAACTAAAATATAACCTCCACACAATCCAAACTTTAAAAAAATAATAATATAAAATTTTAAAATAAAAATAAAAATACATTAAAAATTATCAAACCCACTAAGGTGTTTTCTTTTTTTGTTCAGTCAGTGGTCTTTGATTTTGTTTGACTGGATTCATTGCTTTTGGGGGCCTCCTCCGTGTGCCTTCAGGCCATTGCATACACACCCCTTCCAGGGATTTATTTTGTGAGCTTTATTAATTTTCATTACCCCCTTAATCACAAATTAATTATTAAAATAAACTATTTTTTCACCCACATTTTCCACGCACATTCGCGCTAAACACACAATTTAATAATTTAAAAATCAACCAGCCGTTCACTTTGCACGCGCTACGTACGCTTAAGAGGCACCTTAATTGTAATAAAAATAAACTAGCCGCCACGAAAGAGCACACGCTGACAAAAAAGCGCTCCACATCACTATTAATTTTTAATTAAGGATTTGCATTTAGAGACCCAATCTCGGAATCGGAGTCCGGGTTGCGTTAAAGCACTGTTTCAACTTAATAAATTGTAATTAAAATTTTAAGAAGGAATAACCGTTTTCTTATTAAGGTGTATCACCTAATTAAATGTCACCCATTGTTAATAATTTCTTAAAATGAACCCTTTATTAAAATAATTCCCCCTCACTGCACTTTTTTCCCCTTTTTAATAAACACGCTTCGTGGGATGGGTGCGTAAAAGACTTTTAATTGACACTAATGGTTTAGGTTATGGTCAAGTCTTGATGTACATTTTTCTAGTAGTCTGATTTGTCTATGTGTTACGATTACGGGTGCGGTGTGTAGTTCTTTGTTTCTTGCCTGATACGGGGATTTGGGTGCTTGAATGTCGCATCGCATGAAGCTTTCGATCGCATATGTGTAGAGGTCATGTCGAAATTTTTCTAGGATGTATATTGTATGGGGTGGTAAGTGGGTTAGTTACATCTATGTTTGTATGAGTGTCCTTCTTTTTTATTGATTCTTTTTTGATAGCCCTTTGGTTGTTTTGCAGGCATTCTTTGTGATTGTCTGTGTTGTGGTGTGTGTGTTTACCATCTGAATGGCAGCTCACGCTCCTCCCCCTATCCAGTATGTCCCACTGGTTAGTAGGGATTACTCTTCCCTACTCACTTTTGAGCCTATCGCGAAGGCAGGACTTGTGACTTTTGTGGCTGCTTCCTTCCCCTTGATTCCAGAAGATCCATCCATGTGTGATGAGTTCCTTGCCTCATATAGCAAGAAATCGAGACTGGTCCATGGTATTTCCATGACATTGACACCTCGAGGGTTAGGGAAGGCTCTGTCTCTTCCCTACAAAGGCAAGCCCTTTGTTACGGCTCAACAACTACTCTCTAATGATGAGATTTTGAAGCTGTTACAGAAATAGACCAAGGAAATTCTGGATGTTAAGAAAGTGATCAACACTTCAGGAGTCTCCTTTTCCATGATCATTGATCCTGTGTGAAAGTTGGTTTGCCAGTTCCGCCAAGACAGGTTTATGCCTGCAAAAACGCCTTCCCATTACTTGTCCAAAGAGCTCTTTACAACTTCAAGGATGGTGTTAAAAGGAGTAGCTATTGATTGGAGCACTTACCTACTCACCAAGATGGATCAACATTTCGTTAAAGTAACCAGGGGCAACGTCACAAATGTCACCTATGGATCCTACTTGTCTGCTTTCTTGACCTACTCAAGTTTAAAGAAGGGTGTGTCTCCACCTCCTCCATCTGATCCAGCACCTCCTCCTCCTTCAGAAGAGTCAAAACCAATTGATATAGAGGATCTGGATTCTCCTCCTCCACTGGTCATTCAACGCAAACGCTTGAAGCAGATAGCAGATAAGGCTCCTTCAGTTCTTCCTTCAGTTACAATTTCTGCTACATCTGGCAGTGACCTCCTTGCTTATCTCACCTGTAACAACCTGTTCAGAGCACATAGGGAAGGTTCCTTGGACATATCAGTCCCTTCACTGAACAGTTTAGTGTCGAGAGATGCCATTCCATTCCTCTGTAAAGACATCTAGAGTTCCATTGAACTGTCAGTGACCGCCTGTGTTTAATAGCTGTATGCTTCCTTTTATGAAGAACTGATGCAGTCCAAAGACCAGTTGCATAAGGCAATATCAGAGTTAGCCTCTACTAAAGACACACTAGCAGATCTATTTAAGCAGATGGAGCAACGAACCCAAATGATTGAGACCCAAAGAGAAGAGATATCTTCTTTGAAGATTCAGTTAACAGAAGCTCAATCAGAGGTCACTAAAATCTCAGAGGAGAAGGAGAGGATATCTAAAGAAGCACAAGAGTTTCAAACTCTTTTCGATGTAAAACTCTCAGCCTTACAGACTGCTACTAACACAGTGGAATCACAAGCTTCCCAAATCAAGCAGTTGCAAGACCAACTGGCACAGCCACGGTCTGTTCCTCCAAGCCCTAATGTTCCCATGATCCCTTCTCTCTCAAAGCAGGACTTGGCTGTTCTCCAGAGACAGGCTACATTGTGTCCTTTATTCCAAGATAAAGTGGAATGATTGCAGTCCAGGATGGATCTGCTATGGTCTACATTTGAGCATTTCCAAGAATATGTTCCTCTGGACCATTCTTTCTTTGTCCACTATCAATTGCAAAATTTGGCCTTTTACATGAAGCTTTCAACGATGGATCTTCCTCTTCCAGAGGATGGTTGGAGTGGGGCTTGGTCTCCTGAGTTACTGACAGAAGTGGTCCGTATGGTGTTTGAAGATTATGTCACGACAGATACCATGTTGCTGTCATATAAGTATCTACGGGGAGATCTGTTGATTCCATATGAAGTAGATATGGCCTGGTATGTGGGAGACATGGTTTTACAAGCTGTTTTGTATGTCAACTATTTGGAGTTGCACATAGATGACATGTTCCAGAGTTACTCCTTAAAAGTGGCTACTTGCCCTGATAATTCTTGGCACTCAATGATTGATTCTGTGGTCCTGAATCAACGATAGAACACAGCTTCTACCTATGTACAGAGCACTAACCAACTGAGGGTGGATCTCTTAGCTCACCTTTCCAAAAATAATCCATTTGATTCAACCTTTTTTTATGCCTATCAGAGAAGATCAATCTTAGGTCCCTCTGTTCCTAGCCTACTGTATTACCAACAAATGGCTCACCGTTATGATACATATCTTTCCCTCTATCAAACCAATTCAACAGCAATCTTACCCCTTCTTTTCCAACCTCAATCTTTTCCTCAAATTCCAATATTTACATATTGCTCTTTTATTGAAGATAGAGTATTTTCCCCTTCTCCACCATGCCCTTCTCCATCCATTCATATACCTTCTACCTTTCCTATTTATCAATTAACACCCTTCCTAACTGATTCCCTAAAATTTTCAGCCACTCTTTCTTTAACCTATTCCTCCTTTTATGATTTTTCCTACCCATCTCTTCATCCTCTTTTACTTATTCCACTTCCCTCTCCTGCCACTTCTATCTCTCAACCCCCTTAGTTGGTTAGTGAATATCAAGGGTTTGATCAGCAGATTCCAAGAAGAAAAGGATGAAGCTTGACTGATTCTCTTACAGGACCTCAGATAAATTGGCCAATAATTCCAGGGGATTGGACAACTTCCAGTCAAGCATACTAGAACTACCTTCATTTTGCTTATCAATATTCACAATCTCTAGATCCTTCGGTGAGATTGACAGCTCATTTTGCTTGGTATCTAGCATACATGCATAGGCATTCCCATAATGATCAAAAGGCCATTCCAAAACTTTGTATGAATGTCAATGTGAACATTGATTCCCACCAGTTGGATGTCCTGTATTTTCATGCCCTATGTCTCCCTAGCAGATACCTTGTCTTGCTAGAAAGGATGTGCTGCTTGCAGTTCTTTCAAAATCCTCCAAAGACATTTGTAGATGAATCCTTCTCCATGGATCGTTTTCGAAACCACCAAGCCTTCAAAAGGGATCATCTTCATTGATGCCTTTGCGATATATTTTGGATGCTTCTTAATAATATATATCTCTTTTTGGAGGTGTCATTCAGATGGTTGTGTTAGTGTTAGTGTGTGTGTTGTAATAATTGTATGTGATGAGTTCGTGCTGATTGAGAATAACTTGTTCGAGAGCTCTTTTCAACCGATTGATGGTGGATGGAAAGCCTATGGTGGAAAGCTGAAGAGAACCTCTTATATCATTTACAAATTTGTTATGGTTTTTTTTCAAAAATGATTAATCAGATGAGTTAATGAATAATGGAAGTTTTTCTTTAGTAGTATTTTTCTATCAGATACAGGTGATAAGTTGGGGTCGTGTTTTGGAGAGATTATTGAAGATCTTATGGAAGACAAAATTGAGTTATTTCATGAACTTATATTCTTCTTTTCCTTAGGTTGCGAGGACGCTTCCTTTCTAAGTGTGGGGATATGTTGAGAGTGGAAAAAGATTGAATTTTTGACTGATTTTTGTTGTTTTTGAGGTCTGAATGATTGATTTTTGATGGATTTAGAGTGATGTATGATTGTTAATGGAAGTATTTGAGAGTGTTTTGGATGATATTGATTATGTTTTGGAAGTTCATGATGATTCTCAGTGGAGATATGAGGTTCTGTGATGTTCTGATAGCTTCTGTTTGGTTCTGTATACCTTCTGTATAGCTTCTGTTTTGTTCTGATTGTCTTATGTATGAAGCATGGATTGGTGGTTGATGAAGATTGAGATCTTTTGAAAGCTTATTGAATAGTTTTTGATAGTTTGGAATGGTTTGAGTATAAGTTATGAGGTTCTGATGACCTTCTGTGACCCTCTGTAGAGCCTCTGTCTCTGTACTGTAACTGTATTGTAGTTGTTCTGGTGCTATACTGCAACTGTTCTATAGACCTTCTATAAGGGTTCTGTAGAATGTATGTGTGACTTTGGAAAAGTTTTCTAACCTTTGGAAATGATGAATCTAAGTTCAAAAGAGCTAAAACAAATGGAAGAAGCAGCTGCTGAAGATTGAAGAGAAGACTAAGTGACAGTGACAATAGTGAGCTGTGAAAAGATACTGTAGTGGCTCTGGTAACTCTTCATATCAGACATACCTCTTGGGAGGTGCATTCACGACCTAATAAGGATTATTGAGAGTTATTATGAGAGTATTGTAGTGAGGAGGTGATGTACTATTGATAGAGAGAGAGAGAGAGCCAGAGATAGCCAATTCTATCAAAACAGTGTAACTGTATGTGAGAGATTGAGAGAGAGAACTATGAAGACATTAAAGATGAATAATATGTGATTGATTTCCATTCAAAGATGTGTCAAGATTGTGGGAGAGAAGGAAGGAGTCTCACTTGTAGCTTTCTTGCTTGCACAATGGGGGAATACACACAAGGGTGGAGGCTGAAAACAGTTTTCCTCTTCTTAGTTGTGTAAGCCAAAAATAACTCTCATACAAAGAAATAGAAGAACCCTATATATGGGTCTCAAACCAAACTCAACTAACTAAGGTGGCATACTAACTGAGCCACGAACTAGATTAGATAAGGATAGCTATCATGTAGCTATTATTCATGGGCGGTGTACCAACCGCGTTTGCAACTGACAAGTCGGTAACATAAATACACAACGGTCACCCTGGCATATCACGAGTGGAGCTCGATATCTCAACACTCCCCCTCGAGCTCAATCCCAATTCCTACACACCAAGCAGGTCTCTGAACTTGCGCAGCTTCTCTGGGCCCAATGCCTTCGTGAATATGTCAGCTATCTGATCCTCTGTGCTGACATAAACTAGATCAATAAGACCTAGTAAAACCCTCTCTCGCACATAGTGATAATGCACCTCAATGTGCTTTGTTCTAGCATGATAGACTGGGTTATTTGCCAATTGTATACTACTCATGTTGTCACAATAAATGACAACTGGCCCATCTGTAGATTGATGCATATCATAAAGTAGCTTATGCAACCAAGCTACCTCACATGCAGCCATTGCTGTATCCCTATACTCAACCTCTGTGCTCGACAAGGCAACTGTAGGCTGTTTCTTGCTGCTCCAAGTAACTGCAGCACTCCCAAAAGAGAACACATATCCACTGGTAGATCGTCTATCAGAAATACTACCAGCCCAATCAGCATCAGTGTATCCATGCAATTGTATCTGAACCCCAGTCTCATAAAATAGTCCATACTGCAATGTGGACTTCACATACCTGAGTATGCGTCTAGCCGTATCCAAATGTGGTTTCCTTGGAGCCTGCATAAACTGACTTACCAATCCAACAACATAGCTCAAATCTGGCTTGGTAATAGTCATATAAATCAAACTTCCTACTATGCGTCTGTACATAGTAGGGTCTTCCAGAAGCTCACCTGCATCTGTGCTCAGCTTCACATTCTGCTCCAAAGGAACTGAAATAGGCTTACAGCCTGTCATCCCATATTTGGACAGCATGTCCAATCCATACTGCCTCTGCAAGAGCTGTATCCCACTTGGTGATCTAATCACCTCAATGCCCAAGAAATAACACAGCTCTCCCAAATCCTTCATCTCAAACTTCTGCTTCAATAGCATTTTCACATGAAGGATATCTTCATCACTGTCACCTGTCATAATCAAATCATCAACATAAATGACAAGTAGCATAATACCTTTCTCTGTTTTTCTCACATAAAGTGAGAAATCTGCCTTGGAAATCTGAAAGCCAATAGTGACAAGATACTGTCCTATCTTGTCAGACCATGCTCTAGGTGCTTGCTTCAAGCCATACAAGGCTTTCTTCAACCTGCAAACAAACTCAGGATGAACAGCATGCACATAACCTGGTGGCTGCTCCATATAGACCTCTTCTTGCAAGTCACCATGCAAGAAGGCATTCTTTATATCCATCTGATGTAAAGACCATCCCTTTGATGCATCCATAGCAATGACTGCTCTTACGGTTGCCATCCTTGCAACCGGACTGAATGTTTCTTCATAGTCAATGCCATATGTTTGTGCATACCTCTTGACTACTAATCTTGCCTTGTATCTGTTCACAGAACCATCTGCATTGTGCTTCACCTTATAAATCCACTTACAGCCAATTGCATTCTTACCTTTAGGCAAAGGTACAAATTCCCATGTAGCATTTGCTTCCAAGGCATCCATTTCTTCATCCATGGCTTTCTCCCATTTTTCTTTTCCCATGGCTTGCTCAAAAGAAGTGGGTTCTGGTTCCTGTATCACTTTGACCATATATGCATAGTGAATGGCTGTAAATCCATCATACTTCAGCCTATCCACAGGATACCTAGCTCTCATAGACCTGCGCAAGATAGGTTCACTCCCAGGTGCTCTCAAAACATCCCTGGTCTTCCTTACTCCAGGTGTAACAATAGAAGGAATACCCAACTCATCATCAATGCTCTGTTCTGAGCCACTGGATTCACCATCCACATAAGAGTGACCTGCATTCACATCAAACATGGGGCTGATAAACCTTCTCTTTTCCTTTTCGTGATACCTGCATACCACTATCTGCATTGCTTTGAGAAGATTCTCCTGATCTCAATCTACCTGTCCATGGCGAAGAATGTGAACCACTGCTAGAGGACGCTCCAGGTCCACTAATATTTTGTGACTGCTGCTGTGAATTCTGTGCAGCATTACCATTTTGTGCATCTACATCATCAATCATATTTATTGGTTTATACCAGCTACTCATCTCATCAAAAACAACATCTCTGCTCACTGGAGACTTACGAGTAGAAGGGTTATAGCATCTATATCCTTTTTGCTGCAGAGAGTAACCAATAAAGATGCACTTCTTAGCTTTTGGATCCAACTTGGATCTCAGCTCATCTGGCACATGTACATAGGCAATGCAACCAAAAATTTTCAAATGAGAAATATCTGGCTTCCTACCAGTATACCTCTCCTCTGGAGTCATCCCATGTATTGCTGTAGTGGGAGTCCTGTTCATTATATAGACTGCTGTAGCCACTGTTTCAGCCCAATAAAAATCTGGCAAGTCTTTTTCATTGAGCATGGCACGAGATACCTCTCCAATATGCCTGTTTTTCCTTTCTGCAATTCCATTTTGTTGTGGGGTATGACTGCACGAATATTGCTACTTTATGCCATGCTCCTGCAAGAACTTTGCAAACTCATTAGAGAGGTACTCTCCCCCTCCATCTGACCTTAGGCATTTTATTTGTAGGCCTGTTTCTTTTTCAACCATAGCTTTAAAGGTTTTGAAATGCCCAAAAACTTCACTTTTCTTTTTCATAAAATACACCCAAACTTTTCTGCTATAGTCATCAATAAAAGTGAAAAAATAATGACAGCCTCCAAGAGATGCAGCTTTAGTAGTCCACACATCAGAGTGGATTAATTCCAATGGCTTCTCACTCTCTTGAACATGTCTAGGAAATGGTTTCCTTGCCTGTTTTCCAAACTGACAGGCTTCACATACCTTATGCATTTCTGCAACCTTGAATTTAGGCAAACCTGCAACAATATTTTGGGCCTACATTGATTTAAGTCACTGTACATTAACATGACCAATGCATTTATGCCAGATATCAATATCTGCAACTACACCGGTCCCATGTGCAAACATTGCTGCACTCAATTCAGGCATGTCTGCATCCAACGTAAACATTCTGCCCTTCTTCTTTCCTTTTGCTATCAAGCGACCTTTATTTTTCATATCCTCAACAAAGCATCCATGAGGATTAAATCTGGCTTGCAAGCCCTGCTCAACCATTTGACCAACAGAAACTAGATTCTTGGTGATATTTGGGACATGAAATACATTGGACAGGTATTTCTTTTTCCCATCCTGCATAGACAAAGGAATTTTTCCAATCTGCATAATAGGATGTGCAGTATCATCACCAGTCTCCACAAATCCTGGTTTTTCCATTTTCCTTGCATCCTCCATCCATTCTGCATGACCTGTCATGTGGTTTGATGCACCTGAGTCAACATACCATACATCATTGCTTTCTTCTCCACTTGTCACAGAATTGTTCATGTGCTGCACCATGAACAAATGCTCATTTCTATCATCACCCTGTCTACTAGAAGATGCATAATTCCCTTGTTGCAGTTTTCCATTCATGATGTCATTTTGCTTTTTATAGCAGTCTTTAGCCATATGGCCCATTTTACCACAGTAGTAGCATTCAACATTACTGTTTGCATTTTGGCCTCTTTGCCATCCACCACGACCTCTTTGGCTCTCCCTGCCTCTAGAGTTACCACGTCCTCCTCCATAGGACTGGTTTTCTTGAGTTTGCTGCATATTTTGATTTCTGCCACGGCCTCCAAATCGGCCTCCTCTACCTCTGCCTCTACCTCTTCCAGCATTTGAGTAGAAGACAGCTTCTTTTGAAGTTCCTCCTGAAGAAGATGCACCACCATTTCTCTGCTCCTCAGAAATTAGAAGAGCAATCAACTCCTCAAAATCAGGAAATCTTTCACGGACGGAAATGGATGTTCGAAACTGTGCATAATCCTTTCCTAGACCATTCAAGGTCACTGAGACTAAATCATCATCTTCCACTGGTGACCCAATGGAAGCAAGCGCATCTGCAATCTTCTTCACCTTCATGTGGTAGTCATTGATGCTCATACTTTCTCTTTGCACATTGTGCAACTCTTGCTTGAGCTGCATTTTCCTGGCTTGCGTATTTGTGCTATACATTTTTGACAAAGTATCCCATGCCTCCTTTGGCGTACTTGCATCTTGAATATGCACAATCATAGAGTCTGAAATGCTGATAGACAGCCAGTACATAACTTTCCTGGCTCTCTCATGCCATGCTTTAAATGCTTGCATTTGCTGTTGATTGGGAACATCAGGAAGAACTGGTTCTTCTTCATTTCCTGCAACAAATTCCCAATATCCTTTTCCCATAAGGAAATTCGTCATTCTAAACTTCCATGCTTGGAAGTTGTTCTTGTCAAGCTTTTCAGTGACAATCTGTGAGAGAGAATCAGATGCCATTACAGAACACTGCAAAAAGTTCTGTCACTGCAAAGAACACAGCTTCAGCCTCACAAGGGCTAATATGCAAATCTGACGAAAGTGGTATTCGACCACACAGTCACTTCCTAGTGATGATTTTGCATCAACAGGCAACAAGGATGATTCTGTAACTCCCAATGTCTCTGCACACAAGCATACGATGAAATTTCTACAGTAACTTTTCACCGACCTGTAGAACAGTGGTCGCACAGCATAAAACTGGGCCTTTCCCTAAGTGCGTGCAGAAAGCTTCCGCCTCCAAAACAGGCCCCGAAATGGCCTCAAATAAAAAAAACAAGGTCGCCATGGGCTAAAGCCCTCTCTCGTAGCATATACTACCCTCTTGCTTCACCGCGAAGGGCGTCTCAACCTGAGACAATGCACTCCTACACTTTCCGGCTGTGCTACCTGCAGAGATCTGCTCCCAAAACAGAAAATGAAAGCAACACTGCTTCTCTTACCAGAACACCACGAGCTTGGCTTGCTTTCTTGAGCTCCTTACCACGAACAAGGCTCTGATACCATGTCAAGATCGTGGGAGAGAAGGAAGGAGTCTCACTTGTAGCTTTCTTGCTTGCACAATGGGGGAATACACACAAGGGTGGAGGCTGAAAACAGTTTTCCTCTTCTTAGTTGTGTAAGCCAAAAAGAACTCTCATACAAAGAAATAGAAGAACCCTATATATGGGTCTCAAACCAAACTCAACTAACTAAGGTGGCATACTAACTGAGCCATGAACTAGAGTAGATAAGGATAGCTATCATGTAGCTATTATTCATGGGCGGTGTACCAACCGCGTCTGCAACTGACAAGTCGGTGACATAAATACACAACGGTCACCCTGGCGTATCACGAGTGGAGCTCGATATCTCAACAAGATGATGTATTCATTTGTGTTCTTTTTTATATTGAAGAATTTTATGAAGATGTTGAAGATTATGGTTGATTCTATCAAATCTGTGGGAGAAATCTACTATGATGCTGCATGAAGAATTGCTATTTTCTTTGTTTTGATGATCAAAAGAATGAAATAAAAGCTTGTTGATGTTACAAGATAGATTTTCTTGCAAGAGAATTCCATTTTCCTTGGTGTTCCTCTTGGGGCTCCAGTGGG
Source organism: Lygodium microphyllum (assembly GCF_053477565.2). NCBI lineage: Eukaryota > Viridiplantae > Streptophyta > Polypodiopsida > Schizaeales > Lygodiaceae > Lygodium > Lygodium microphyllum. The sequence goes on from NC_141153.1 coordinate 21,645,307, forward strand.
AGGCCATTTAGAATTAGTTGGATTGGTTGAAATTCATCACCATAAAGTATGTTGACTCAAGGTAGAAGTTGCAAGTTACCACATTTGCTTGTACCTACAAGGGCATACATCTCATGCTCTCTCCTTAGGGGAGTACTAGGTGGATTGCATGCACATGATGTATGTATGGATTGGATGATGGATCATTGTCCCACACTTGAGGTCCCAATCCATGTATAGGCTATAGTGTGATTATTATGTGAGTGCACATGCTTACATAGGCTATTAGATAGTTAGAAGCCAACATGATGACTTTAGCTTGTCAATCTTAAATGAAGTAGGGCACCTGTTTGGTTGATGGGTAGGTGATAAGAAGTATTATCATTACCATTGATGGATAGGGAAATCAATGGGGCATCATGACAAAAATCTCAAAGTACCATGTGTCCAATGGAACCCACATCCATGGACATGATGATAGAAGTTCCTTCTAATGAATAGAGATTACAATGCTCAATAAAAGTGCAGCTTTAATTAATGCCTAGATGACTTGCTAGTTGTTATACTTCATGTATTGTTGTTGTAGCCATGAGAGATTGTAAAATATTGGAAGAACTCGTGCAAGTGACTCAAGGAGATAGGTCTAGGCAAGCCAAGGTTCCCTAGGTGTGTCATACTCATGATGTACCTTGAGTTTATGTAGGGGACTAGGAAGTAAGGCTAAGGGTTTAGGAATGGTGTTGATTGACCAAGGCCACTAAACGTACCTAACTTAAGGATCCCTAGGTGTGATGCCATGTTTGTGGATACATATTTTTCTCTCTTCTTTTTTTATTTTTTTATTTTTTTGTTTGATTTTGTTTTTATTTTTTGTTTCTTTTGAAATAAAATATAGTACAAAAGGACTTCCTAGCCTTAGTAAGAAGAATATGATGGCAAGATCAAGAGACTTGAGAGAGCTCTTAAGGAGGCTTGATTGAGAACAAAGGAGTAATGACAATGTGGTTCATGGAACTTGAGATGAGGTATTGCTAAAATTATGGCTTGATTGATGAAGAAGCTCTGGCCATTGATAAGAGCTTGTCTTCTCATTGGGATTGTGCTCAGCTTCTTGGTAGAGAGAGTAGCTAAGAGAATACCTATGGAGACACACTTGTATGTGGATCATGATCTTGCATATGTGATCTTTAAAGTCTCTCCTAATTATATGTTCCAACTAGTCTTTCATTGCTTGGTGATGATTTTGGTCATTCTTCCTCCAGGGGATGGTAGTCCTTGGTGGCTTCAAATATTTGATCCACCTATGTAATCATCTAGCTATCTTGCATTCACCTGATAAAAATACAAGAGTGCATGTTGTTGATGTGATTCAAAATCCATTAATAGAACTCTATTTTAAAAAAGTTTTACTTACTTGAGTCTAGTTGTGTTGACCTTGATTGTGGTTATCTATCCTTGGCAGTCTCATTGCTAGTAGGGTGTGTATTTTTTTAATAAAAATAAAAAGATTAACATAAACAAATAAAACTTCAATTGATCTGTACAAAATAATTGATGTTTACAACTACAATCACACTTCAAGATGTTAGAAGCCAATTGTAGAACTCAAGAATATACTCTAGTGCAACACAAGCATCGAGGAGTCGTGGGAACTTTACTAGGAAGGATAAGTATTATACAGCATCAAGTAATATTGTTCCTTATCCTAGTCTGCTAGCCACATGCATTTCCTATTTTGTTGAGTTTTGTCAAGCATGATATAGTTTAGGATGGGTCCCGCTAAGGCCATACCACGAATAGTATCTATTACACAAAAGGAGCTAGGGGCTACATAGTTCATGTCTCTTAAGACCACCATATAGCTCATCACTCCTCTAAGATAGTCATTAGCTAGCCTTTGAGTTCAACCATCAAAGCCCAATTATTAAACCACCATTTCTTGAATTGGCTTTGTCCCTTAGCTTGTTTTTTGAAATCCTCAATCTCAAACACATCATGTTAACAAAGCACTTCATTGAATGTAACTATTAAATGGCACTCTTTGGCTTTCTCATTTGAGATGTGCTATAGTAGATTGTCTAGAGGCCCATCATAGTGTTTGCCACACAAGATGCTCTTGCTCCTCCCAAGTTAGTGGATAACCTAGGTATTCCTCTTGATCTTGAGGCAATGTGCCCATGTCACCATGGACATAGATGCATGCAAGAAACTTCAACTTAACATCCAATTATGTGAGACAATTAGTTATGTTCCTACTTTCTAAGCATGCCTGTTGTGCTATCATTTCTTCTATGCCACTAATATTTGCTTTGGGATTTACTGTGACAAGAGGTTTGGATTGAGATGGGAAATATTGAAGGAGTGTAATATTTCTTGTGCTTTTAGGATTATTTTATTTATCCTGAGTCTTGATGGCCACCCTGTCTTGTTCCTTGTTGGATGTAATAGGTATAGTCACAAATGATGGGTGTGATGGTTCTATTTTCACACTTGATTAGACATCATACACCTTATTATCTGTGCATTGAGTTACATCTATAATAGTTAGAAGCACATGCTGGTTGAAGTGCTTGGAGCTTTCAAAAGCATTCACAAGTTTAGCTTTTTTGGGAGAAGCAGAAATGGGAGTATCTATAGATTGTTCATGTATCAGGGCTATCAACTTCTTGGTTTTTTCTTAGATTCTCTTTTTACAGCTTCTATAAGAGCAACCATTAATTGCTATTGTTGTCTCTGTAGTGTTCTTTCTTTCTCTTCGATAATGAAGATGCAAATTTAGGAGATTATGTGCCTTCTCCTAGTTTGACAATTCTATCATTACTGCCCACCATTAGGGATCTCTTTTCCTTCTCTCTCCTCATGGAACTTCCTTAGGTCATGGTGAGTAATATTGCTAGGCTATGATGATTCAATTATCTCTTGTTTAAAGGTTGTGTCACTAGTTTCTTTTATTATCTTTGGCACTAATGACTTGAGTGTGGCTTGTAGGGAAGTCTAGTGCAACATGTGATGATTCAAGCATATCCTACCTTGAGCTTTGTCGATGAAATGATTGTATACCAATAGATTTCCCATTACAAGGTAGTCTTGAGTCACCACATTGCTTTGGTGCCCTTTTTATAGAAGTAGTATTCTCATCAACTTGAGCTTGCTCACGATGGCAGTCATCTCATATCTACAACAAAGCAATGATGTAGAGTTAGTACACTTTGATCTAACTCAAATTATTGTAGGACCACTTCATTATAGTCTATCATCCGAAATCTGGACATATCATCAAAGTTGCATATCGTCCATTGATAGATAAGGCTTTGACTAAAAATGGATTATATATAGCTAATCACTTTGCATGACCTTCCTTTTTTATCAATATTATTACTTATCTTTGTGGATTGGCTACAAAATCAACTAACTTGGATGCCTTTGCTAAATTGGAGTACAACACAAATTTCTATTACTAGTGGATTCCCAAACTTTAAAGAAACATTAACTATTGTATCTAATTGATTCTATCTACCTTTTACATCTTTTATTCTTTAGCTCAATGTGTTATGCTAGTAAAAGCCAAAGCCTCTCTAATCTTTGGAACAATGCTGCCTTTTATGTGAAGCTAAGATCAAAGGTACAAGCTCAAAAATTTTGCTCAAGGTGTGATGATAAAAAATAAAAAATGTGTACGTAATCCTTTCTATCTTTTGACTTTGAATCCAAAACATACTACTTTCAAACTTGCACCAAGTGAATGCAAGAACTTGCATGCAAGGCATTGAACATTCAAGACTTGAAGCCAATATCATGAGAAGCAAAAACTTTTGCTAAAGAGTCAAGTTATGGGCACATCAAGGCAACAAGATAATCTTTGAGCCTCAAATACCAAATATATCAAGAAACCATTCATGAAGAGGTCATCCATTTCCATAGGAGAATTGCAAATTGCTTTATCTCTACACACCTAATTCTTCATCAATAATATGGTCCTTCTTCAAAATAACTTCAACACCAATTAGGCATTGCAATTTCAATGTCCAAGATTAATATTCAATCTTCCATATGCACATTTTAATATACAACTTCACTATTTGACCCATGTTTACTTTTTCTAGTCAACCTTCAAATCCTTTTTAGATTCATTTATTGTTGTAAGGTTGCATGCCTAGTTGTATGGCCATTTGATTATTCACAATAAGAGGAAAAAATTTAAAAATTTATTTTAAAAAAGAGAAGAGAGAAAACCAAAGAAATCAAGAATATGCACTCCCATTCATTGCAATCATACCTACTAGGGGTCTTCAAGTTTAATGCTCTGTCTCTAGTCCCCCTTGCCTTCTCCTATTTTTCTCCACATTTATCCACCAGGATACATCAATACATATTTAGGGATTCTTGGCTTGCCTTGGTTAGATTTGTCTCCCTGAGTCACTTACACTTTTTCACTTTCTACTTCATTCATCCTAGTGCTAGCAAATCAACTTTGAAGCAAGAAGGAAAAGGTACTTCAAGAAAAAAGGGCCCAATTACATCAACAACCACATGTGTTTGATCCAGCAAAGAACCTTGTGCTTCAAGAGCTTATTGGAGCGGAATCCACCTTTTTTCCATCCTACCTTTTGAATTTTCCCAAAATCTTCTTCAAAAACTCCCTTTTCCATCAATGGCAATAATTCTTCCCATCCTCAATAATTCATGCTCCCATCCTTATCTACTCCTATCATCAACAAAGAAGACACATGGAACAGTCTTCTAACTATGTCTTAGCCTATGTATACACACACTCACATATTAATTGCACCATAATCTATTCATGATGGGAAACAACACTTTATGCTTTCGCAAAGTTTGACTCATCTCCCAAACTAGAAATATCATATCTCTTGTGCATGATTGAAAGACTATCACTCTCCCCTAGGAACTGATCGCACATGAGGTTTTACTTTACACATATCAAAGTTTGTGGAGAATCATGAGCCCTCACTTTTACTTCAACAAGTTATGACTCTCCTGTCTTCTACATATTTTTATTTATTTTTCATGACCGTTCAAGTTATATCTATCTGAAGGACCAATAGTCAAGTGTAAATCAAACTACCACCCCATCTTCTACAAGCTATGTCACCAACAACATTGTCATCCCTGCCATCTACCATAGTACCAACTCAGCATCATCTATACTATCATCCAGAAGAGTGGCATATGATGGATGGGGATAATGTTAATAGTAAATGTAGAAGGCTACAATCAAAGGCAAAGTTAAGGAAAGTTAAAGACAATCAAAGTGCAAGTGCAAGATAATCAAGGCAAAATTCTTTGAATAATCTTTGAAAGGGGGATATTTTTTAGATCTTTATTATATTATGTGTAGGCACTTGTGGTACTTCATGGACATCGCATTATCATGGATGTATTATTTGGTGAATGTCACGCTCACTTCCGTGAACATTATATTTATCACCCATAGTTGTATTTGTTGCACCATCCATAATTCTTGAGTGGTTTATGCACATGAATTTTTACTTGCAATAGTCTAGTCTAAAGTCTAATTAGGTTAAGGGACAAGTATGCTTGAAGGATTTACTGACCTAGATCCTAGAAATTGGATAGCACACCCAAAAAAGGGTGGTGCAAACTCTAATTCACAATTCTGAAAACCCCAAATACAAAGGGGTGAGAGCCCTAAAATGCAAATAAGCACCACCTTGGAGAAGTGGCCTAACCCTAACCCTAGTCTTTGTTTATATAAGGGTGGGAGTTCTTAGTCATTCTTGCCCTTTTAGCGCATCCATGTTGTAGTTGCTCTATCAAAGACCTATTGAAGCTTTCCATTCTCTTTTTCTATTTTATGATATTGTCTCCATTATTGAGAGTGAGTGAGAGGTGTGTCAAGCCCTTTGTATTTGTGAAAACCCCAAATACAAAGGGGTGAGAACCCTAAAATGCAAATAAGCACCACCTTGAGAAGTGGCCTAACCCTTTGTATTTTAGGGTTCTCAACCCTTTGTATTTGTGAAAACCCCAAATATAAAGGGGGGGAACCCTAAAATGCAAATAAGCACCACCTTGGAGAAGTGGCCTAACCCTAACCCTAGTCTTTGTCTATATAAGGGTGGGAGTTCTTAGTCATGCTTGCCCTTTTAGCACATCCATGTTGTAGTTGCTCTATCAATATACCTATTGAAGCTTTCCATTCTCTTTTTCTTTTTTATGATATTGTCTCCATTATTGAGAGTGAGTGAGAGGTGTGTCAAGCAAAGGATTGAGGGAAGGGGGAGCTATACATCATCCATTTTCTCTTCTTCTTCTTCTTCTCTATTAGCTTCTCTATGAATTGGTGTGCCTGGTAGTGGATGGAGCCTTCAAGCTTCCGAACTATAACACACAAAGGTAAGTTGGTGTACACCTTGAAGCTAGTCTTATATTCTTGCTTTCTTGGGTTGAAAAGAAAGATGTATGGTTAGTTATAGATGAATATCAAGAAGAGAAAGTGAGAGATTTTTAACAAAGTGAGCCACAACTTCTTAAAGAATAGAAGCCTATCCAATGTCTCAACTATTATGTGTTTAGCCAACACCACAATTCTAGCTTTTCAGGTAAGTAAGAGTGGTGGGTTTACAATGAAGATTCATCTTTTAGATGAAGTATAACAAAAAATCAAGCTAGTCATAAGTATAATGTGGAATCTAGGATGGTTCTTGTGTCTTATCGAGTAGTTATGCAGTCATGGAGATGGCAAGATCAATAGTCATGGAGATGATTTTGCAAATTGAGAACTAAGTAGTCATGAATCAATAAATGGTGGTAAATATGTGTACCTAATAATTTGAAAAACATGTAGAGAATACAATTGAGATTAGTAGCTTCTTTCTTCTCTTATTTTATCATGAATCTATCCACACACTCTTTTTCTCTTATTCTTTGTCTCAATTAACCCTAGGAGTTAATAGTCTACAATAAGCAAATCAAAACTAAAGGATGAAAAGCAAAAAGGCCCAACTAGCAATGCCAAAATTATTTTTTGATATGAAAATGTACTTTTCAAAAAAAATCATTGTATTTTTTGAGTCATTGCAATGTCTTCGAGGTGAATATCATTACTAATACATTTGGGATTGTCATATTTTTATCACATTAAGTGGGAGTTGAGAATACTCCCATGTCAAATCACCCAAGGTCAGATTAGAATAACCCAAATGATTGTGGAGGTTGTGGGCAATCTTATTCATTTTTGCATGCATCGTGTCCATAAAGCCCAAAGTGAAACATAAAGGAAGAGGGATGTCACAAATGGAAAAGGGTAGGGGGTGCCCAACTCTAAGAGGAAACCTTAATGTATATAATGAGTAAAAGGTAATAGAGCTCTAAGATGAACCCTTAATGTATATAATGTGTAAAAGTTAATAGATCTCTCATCACTTTATGTGCAGCTTTTGGATCTCCATCTTGTCCATATTCTTTTCCACAAAACTTCTATCCTTGATAGCTCGAGAGTGAAGGAGAGAGTGTGAGAGTATCCTTGATAGCTCGAGAGTGAAGGAGAGAGTATCTAAGAGGAAGTGAGGTACTAGTGAGGGGAGAGGTCTATATTCATTATTTTTCTTGAAAAGCACCACTAGGATTGTGAGGAGAGGTAGGTTTGATGAGTCTATTGTAATATTATAAGCTTTCTTTGCTTTCTTGCATTCACTAGAGTAAGAGGAGAGGACATAGATAGCCTTGGAGTGAGAGTATGAAACGATAATGTCAGGGATAGGTTGAGACATGGGAAGGATAAAAATCTTGAAAGAGTAAGATTCTAGCCATATCCCATGTCAAGTAGTAAGTAACACATATTTGATTTTGTTGTCCTAACAAACATAAAATCAAATAGACTTAAGATACTTGTATTCTTATCGTGTGGAAAAATCAAAAGCATTGAGGTGCTTGATAGGGATGGAATGGTAATGAATAGCTATCCTATTCTTATGATTTGCTTACTCTAAAACACACACAACTAGGTAGAAGGGTAGATTTGAGGGTAATGGGTGCGGAGAAGGAAGATAGCTTAAAGTAGATTAGGTGAAGTTTCACTATGTTTAAAAGTATCATCATCAATCTCATGCAAGCTTAAGTTTAGTGTTCAAATGAGTAGGTAGGTTGCATAGGTTGAATAATCCCCAATTTGATCTACTTGAGAGCATTACTTGAACTCTAGTTGGTGGGTGGAGGATCACCATGAGTGTTGTTCTTGCATGACCATAAGACTAGTGAGACTACTACTATCTAGCATGATTAAGACTACAAGATGACTCCATGATGACTAAGATTGTATGATGGTTCAAATTGCATGGTAACTCCATGATGACTAAGACTACAAAAACCACTAGGAATGCTTGGTCACTAAGAATACATAGCTGCTAAGAAGATGCATACTACTTTCTCATCCCATAGCCAAAAATCATATTTTTCCAATGTTTGAACTTCCAAGAAATACCATGATTATAGTGGACTAGCTAAGATTTCTTGATATTTCTTGCTTTTTTAATTTTGGTTTGTCGCAACCTAAAATGGTCCTAACACTGGCTCTAAGGCTCTAGTTGGGCCTCCTATGCTCACCAAACCACCCTCACTGCCTCGCGACCAAGAGCGTTTGGAGGCTACACACTACTCTAAATAAATCACTCATTTGTATCGACTTGTAGTCCAATGTTTTTCCCTATCCCAACTCCAACAGATGGAGTATCCAAAACATACAAGTGATCAACACCTCGATTTTCATACACAAAGAGCTCCCCTCAATAGAGTGCTATGGCTCCTATGGCTTTTCTACACCTTGAGGATTGGCCCCAGGATGCGTCGTCTTAACCAAAAAAAAACACAAGCATAACAGAGTCCTCTCGTGATATAAACA